>NC_069132.1:7919535-8025506 GCF_026914265.1 Mya arenaria
ATACATACATACATACATACATACATACATACATACATACATACATACATACATACATACATACATACATACATACATACATACATACATACATACATACATACATACATACATACATACATACATACATACATACATACATACATACATACATACATACATACATACATACATACATACATACATACATACATACATACATACATACATACATACATACATACATACATACATACATACATACATACATACATACATACATACATACATACATACAGACATTCCTACAGACGCACGTACAGCCACACATACAGATGCACGTACAGGCCCACAGACAGACATAATAAAACTTTAATGAATATAATATCTATAAAACATAGCAATGATTATGTTTATTTTGTCCGGTCCGGCCACTCCAACACAAAATTAGAAAAAAAAAAACGAACGAATTCCGTAACAGTTCGGAGATTTCCGTTCGTCCGCATTTGGTCCGGTCCGGCCAGTCTTTTAAACCCAACCCCATACATCTTTAATATACGGGCGTGTTCGACCCAGTACACCCAACGTGTACGGGACGGGCGGGCGGTCTTAAGGATGGACGGACGACCAGACATGTTTTTGTCGTAAACATGTTATTTAACGGTTTCTTGCCAAAAAATAAAAAATATAAACACACATATAAATATTCAATATGGTCACAACGATTCATGGCCTATATACAAATAAAAGACAATAGTATAAGTAAGTTAAATTAAAGAACAAAAAAGTTTCAATAAATGGAAAAAAAAGTAAGTTAAATTAAAGAACAAAAAAAGTTTCAATAAATGGAAAAAAGATTCATTTCAAATGCAAACTGAGATATATATTATATTAACTAATGAAGTATTATGGGAGGCTATTTATAAATGACATAATACTTGAAAGATCTAAACGATGTTATTTAGTAAGGAATTTCTTAACATAAATGCTTGATTTATTAATTTACATAAGCTACTTAGTATGCTTACGTTTTTAGATAACAATAGTTTCGATAAACTTGTACATACCTGGGTTTCTAATGTAATATATTTTTATCATTTTTTTCTGAAGTCATTATATACAGGACATGTTATGATTAAATGATATTCATCTTCTAAATCATTAGAGTTACAAATAGTACAATAACGTTGGGCTCTATTTATTCTATTTCGGCCATATCGGCCGGTTTCAATATGCAGTGTATGAGATGATCAATAAGTTTAAATTCAGAACTTTCAATAACATGCAAACTTGAAATTAATATTCTTGTTCTTGATTTAAATAAATAACCAGTCTCTTTTCTTTTAACAGTAGCCTCTTATTTTAGATATGATCTCGGAAAGGATTTTATCATCATTCTTCAAAACAGTTATCACAATTGTCACAATTGTTTAAATTAGGTAGTTTAAATACAAGAATTAGTGAGATAAGGAAGCTGCCTTTTTATAGATTTATTTATATGTCATTACTTCAATTGATTTATAATTCGGTCACTAAAAATTTCCACAGTCTGTCGAATTAATTAATTAAATTTAGAATGTGTGTGTTTTAGTTGCATTTCGTATAGTTTTATGACCCACTGGCCATGTGTTTTTATAAGCAAATGATCATGTCACTAATTGACATAACGCGGGCTGTCAGTCAAATTAGCCGGCCAATACCAGACTGACCAATCAGCGTCCAAATAAGGCGTGGCTTATCAGTTGCCCTTTGTTATCCGCCATGGTTAAGGCGCTTGGCATTTAAAGGGTAGTGCTTGGAAGAGTGGTGTACTCAGTACTGGTTCAACCCAGGAAAGTTGTATCCCGTGTATCGGTGCTTTACACCGAGCACGTTAAGGAACCAAGAGGTCTCTTCGCAAAGAGCTAGGGTAACACACCCGGATCTCTTGTATCTCACTCTGTTTCTTCAAGTCTTCCAAAGTCTGGATTTGACTGCGAATTGCTGTCATTCTATCTCATATCACTTATGGCATTAAAACACAATTTAACTCGTGATGGCGTCACGGCGGGGTCAAGCCATAATGCAGCCAATGGGCGCGGGCAGACTTTGATAAACTCAAATAAACAAACGACCTCCGACTATCTGCACTAGTGAGTGTGGCGGATCCGTTGTCTTGAGATAACACACTTGACTATCAATCCAGGGGTCACAGGTTCGATCCCCCGTCGCATCACTAACAAAAACTAATCGTCTTCCGGAAGGGACGTTAAATGGGGGTCCCGTGTGACAGTGCAGTACACTAGTGCACGTTAAAGAACCAGTGTAGCGTAGCTCAGGGTTACATTCTGTCTTTGCACAATGCTCCAAAAACCTAAAATGACTAACAATCTTAATGGAGCACTCGCCGAATGGGCAAGGCTCGAGTGCGAATATAAATAAGCTTACACACCCACACAGTTATGAGTATGTCCGCCCTGTTAGCTCAATCGGTAGAGTGTAAAACTCTGAATCGGACAACCCGGGTTCGATTCCCGGGCGGACCAGGTCACTACTGTTGTGATTTGTTATGAAATCCTTTCTACGACCATTCGCAGTGTACCACTGCCCCTGGCATGTACAGAAGTTTTCAGTTCCTTGCAGAGGTGAAGGCACCAAGTACTGGTTCTGCCCAGGAGTGCTGTGCGGTGGTTGAACTGTCACTCTGGGACCCTTAAATGTGCTCACGCCGGGACCCGGAGTATAAACTACTAACACCACCACCACCTTCAGTATTGAGTGAGCTCAATCGATAGAGCGTTGGTAAAAATATAATATAAAGATAAATATAAGATAAAAACAAATCTGGCTTCTTAAAAATAATAACATCCAATTAGAAAACTTGAAATCAATTTCGATTTCAATAATCTGTTTTTAATTAGCAATCGGTCTCTAATCTTAGATATGATTGTATTTTATCAGCATTCGTCAAAGCAGGTGTTACAATTTATATAATATGAATACATCAATTCACTCACTCACTCACTCACTCACTCACTCACTCACTCACTCACTCACTCACTCACTCACTCACTCACTCACTCACTCACTCACTCACTCACTCACTCACTCACTCACTCACTCACTCACTCACTCACTCACTCACTCACTCACTCACTCACTCACTCACTCACTCACTCACTCACTCACTCACTCACTCACTCACTCACTCACTCACTCACTCACTCACTCACTCACTCACTCACTCACTCACTCACTCACTCACTCACTCACTCACTCACTCACTCACTCACTCACTCACTCACTCACTCACTCACTCACTCACTCACTCACTCACTCACTCACTCACTCACTCACTCACTCACTCACTCACTCACTCACTCACTCACTCACTCACTCACTCACTCACTCACTCACTCACTCACTCACTCACTCACTCACTCACTCACTCACTCACTCACTCACTCACTCACTCACTCACTCACTCACTCACTCACTCACTCACTCACTCACTCACTCACTCACTCACTCACTCACTCACTCACTCACATCACTCACTCACTCACTCACTCACTCACTCACTCACTCACTCACTCACTCACTCACTCACTCACTCACTCACTCACTCACTCACTCACTCACTCACTCACTCACTCACTCACTCACTCACTCACTCACTCACTCACTCACTCACTCACTCACTCACTCACTCACTCACTCACTCACTCACTCACTCACTCACTCACTCACTCACTCACTCACTCACTCACTCACTCACTCACTCACTCACTCACTCACTCACTCACTCACTCACTCACTCACTCACTCACTCACTCACTCACTCACTCACTCACTCAACCCACTCACTCAACCCACCCAGCCAATCAGCCAATCAGCCAATCACCCACCCACCCACATACCCACATACCCAAACACCCACTCACCTTACTTGATTACAAAACTTTTTTGTAACATGGGCGTACGGGAAAGAGTGCATTTCCGTATATCCATAGGGTACGGGAATTGTAACTTTTGGAACTTGTATATGTCCGTACATCCGTAATACGGGAAATGTACACGCCCGTATATTTTTCGTGTACAGGAATGGTATAAACCCGTACGCTCAACGTGTACGGAAGAACATAAATTCCCGTACACTCAACATGTACGGAGACCATACATGTCCATCCGCTCAAGATATACGGAGATGTATGGTACCGTACATTCATCAAAATTTTGTAAGTACCAGTCGTACATCAACCCTACCAGCATTGTCGATTTTTATTATTTATTATTATAAACATGTCGCTTTAATTTCATCAAAGGTTGTTAAAACCCACCAAAAGCATAACATTTCCTATACAACGGGACCCTTACTAACACATTGCGGTTTCCCTGCCAATGTATACCAGTGTATGATTTAAATGTTGTTCATATCATGTATGCTGTCAAATATAACACCAAATTTCCTGACTTTATTACAAAATTCAAAACCTTTATAACATGTGTGTACGGGAAAGGGTACATTACCGTATACCCATAATGTACAGGAATTGTTACTATTTCGTACACTCAGTGTGCACGGGAACTGGTTTATTTCCGAACATCCATATAATGCGGGAAGTGTACAAGCCCTTATATTCATCGTGTACGGGAATAGTGTAATCTCATACTCTCAAAGTGTACGGAAGAGCATAAATTCCCGTATTTTCAACATGTATGGAGACCGTTCATGCCCGTACACTCAAGATATACGGAGATGTACCGTACATCCATCAAAATAGTATAAGTACTAGTCGTTAGTCAATCAACTCAGTATTGTCCGAATTATTTATTTTTATAATTTAGACCTCAGTCTTTTAAATTTCATCAAAAGCTATCGAAACCCATTAAAGCATTAAATTTTCTACAAAGGTAATTTTTACTGACACCATCCTGTTTTTTACGAAACAGTGATATGTTTAAGTCAATGGTATAAATGACTTTCATATTATATGTGCTATCAAATTCAACCCCCAAAGACCTAAATTGGCTACAGAATTCATTGTTTTTTTTGTTACAACACGGATGTACGGGTTACTGCATGCCCATACATCGAATCCCGTATACTCAAGATGTGCGAGTTTTATGAATATACGAATCTGAACACACCCGTATACTCAACATCCCGTACACTTACCGTACAAATTGGATGTACGGGTTTCAGTATATTCCCGTATATTAAACCATTTTCCGCAGTGTAACATCTTCAATCCGTTTAAGTTAGTCCAATATAGCCAAAAGACATTCGGAGCTCCTCGGCCATTTTTATCGAAAGAGATTTACGTTATTCTGCTCAATCGTTTAAGACATTCGAGAGGACAATGAGAGGGAAATACTTATGATTAACACCTTTATTGTTTAAGGGATTTTCATAAGTAACTAAGCTTGATTGGTTATAATTTGGCGATTATCTCGTAATTACTTTTTAATATCAAATATGTATTTCTAGAAATGGAACTTGATTTTGATATTTTAAATATTTATTTTTAATAACTCCGTCAGAGAAGTTAATTGTGTCAAAGTCAATTTAAAGAACACCCGCACAATATTGTCCCGTATAGTTCCGAAAAAAAATACAATTATATTGACCTTGAGTGTTCATTGTATTGACTTCTGCCTAGTTTAAGGAATATTTGCCATGATAATCCACTGCCGTGCATCTTCTTAATATTACACTGGTGTCACAGTAGGGGCCATTTCCTGTGTATTTGTTAATTGGCTCCGGGCCTTTTGTCCCTATTACCATCTAACAGAATTGTAGTGTTGAAGGGGACAATGTTGTGGGAATTAGTGTTACAAGTTCGATTTTGACTTGTAAAAATAGTCCTCACAATTTCGAGTCATTGAGGTCTGAGAATATCATACAAATTTGCTTAAATAAACTGGTTATAATATGCATTTTAATATTGGGGGGATATCGTCCGTTTTTTCACTAAGACGGGGGGGGGGGGGTGGGGGCTATCTTCCGGGAGAGCTATGGTCCTAGGGGCTAATGTTTGGGGGGCAATCATCCGGGGGGATATTATCCGTACCTCCGGTTGAGTAGTGCAGCTTCACCGAGCCCGAGCCACACTGTCTTAGCGGCACGTGCATTTGACCAGCTTGTGGTATTAGCTGACATAACTGCGAGTCGCTGTTTAAGTGCCGACAAAGTTTTATCGTTCAAATGACTCAAGTCAAATTAAGATGTTAAAAGTTGGTTCTTTATTAATTCCCCTTTTACGTTTAATTGTCACGTCCGGCTATTGATATAATATACCAATATTATTTAATAGAGGAAGAAGTACAAAGATCCTAGTTAATTCTCTAAGTGTTTCCATTACAAAGGGTCTTTTCTTGTATATGTCAAATTTGGGAGTAGTCGGTCCCTGCTAAAATTAAAATGAAATATGGAATCATTGTTGTGACTCGGAGACCTATGCATATCCCTGATTAGAAATAAGAGATGTCTAGTTGGTTTGGTTTTGGTTATTTTAAATGCAAAACAGGCATTGCCTTTTGAAGCACACACTAGTTAACTATAAATGTCAATATATGAGCATACTTTCTTAACATGCACTAGTTCACAAAGCCAAAAGTAACGCCGAATCATTGATATCCTCATTAACATTGTTATTATTTATGGCCTTTCTCAACAAAATGTTTGCATTGGTGGGCCGCTCATGAAAAAAAACCTGCCGTAATCAAAATTTTACCAAATAAGCTAAATCAGTAAAATCTTTTTTTTCTTACTCCTATTTGTATTCCTATAAACAGCTGAAATAAAAAACAATTATATACTATTGTATTATAGTAAATATATATTATTATATTCATAGTAAAAACGCAGCAGCTAGCTGCCAGCAGCACAGCAGCTAGCTGCTGTTGCTGCTAGCAGCTTGCTGCTATGCTGCTGTGCTGCTAACTTCACTCACATTCCGTTATAAGATAAAAAAAATAGAATACACAATCTGAAAACAAAAACATCCAATGTAAATGTGTGTACATATATATATGTATATAAGATCCACGATTGTATAATCCATCAACCATACCATTGCTGGTCCGATCTGCAAAAGACATGCTATTGACATCATTTTGAAAGACGTGAAGTAAGAAAACCATTACTTTGCGTTTTTGAAATCAAGAATTTTCGCGAATGAGTATATGTATACATGCATATATGAGGCTTATGTCGTTCGCCCTACAAATTCACACTTCCCATGTCTTTCACCCTACGTAAGCACACTATTGTATAAATACGTCCTTGCATTTGTACCTGTAGATTTATATACACGTTGCATATACATATTTCGTCTTAAATGTATTCATGTTTATCATGTGTCTTTCGCCCTACATAAACACGCCTCACGTATGTCTTGTCTTTTGCAATACATATACACGCCTCACGTATGTCTTGTCTTTTGCCCTTTTACACGCCTCACGTATGTCTTGTCTTTCGCCCTACATATACACGCCTCACGTATGTCTTGTCTTTCGCCCTACATATACACGCCTCACGTATGTCTTGTCTTTCGCCCTACATATACACGCCTCACGTATGTCTTGTCTTTCGCCCTACATATACACGCCTCACGTATGTCTTGTCTTTCGCCCTACATATACACGCCTCACGTATGTCTTGTCTTTCGCCCTACATTTACACGCCTCACGTATGTCTTGTCATTTGCCCTACATTTACACGCCTCACGTATGTCTTGTCTTTCGCCCTACATTTACACGCCTCACGTATGTCTTGTCTTTCGCACTACATTTACACGCCTCACGTATGTCTTGTCTTTCGCCCTACATTTACACGCCTCACGTATCTCTTGTCTTTTGCCCTACATTTACACGCCTCACGTATGTATGTATATTGCCCCTGATAACCATGCGTGATATACTACTGGTATTTGCCTTACATAAACACTCTCACATGTTTGGTAGTTTGTCCATCATAAATACTCCTCACATGTTTTGTATTTTGCCCTACATAAACACTATTCATATACCTTATAGTTTGCCTTACATAAATACCCTTCACGTATCTTTAGTTTGCCCTACATAAGTACTCCTCACATGTTTCGTAGTTTGCCCTACATAAATACTCTTCACATATCTTGTAGTTTGCCCTACATAAGCAATCTACACATATCCTGTAGTTTGCCCTACATAAGCAATCTACACATATCTTGTAGTTTGCCCTACCTAAACACTCTTAACATGTCTTGTAGATTGCCCTACATAAGCAATCTACACATAGCTTGTAGTTTGCCCTACTTAAACACTCTTCACATATCTTATAGTTTGCCCTACAGAAGCAATGTACACACATCTTGTAGTTTGCCCTACATAAGCAATCTGCACATATCTTGTTGTTTGCGCTACCTAAACACTCTTCACATATCTTGCAGTTTGCCATACATAAGCAATCTACACATATCTTGTAGCTTGCCCTACATAAGCAATCTACACATATCATGTACTTTGCCCTATATAAGCAATCTACACATATCTTGTAGTTTGCCCTACATAAGCAATCTACACATATCTCGTAGCTTGCCCTACATAAGCAATCTACACATATCTTGTAGCTTGCCCTACATAAGCAATCTACACATATCTTGCAGTTTGCCCTACATAAGCAATCTACACATATCTTGCAGTTTGCCCTATATAAGCAATCTACACATGTCGTGTAGCTTCTCCTACATAAGCAATCTACACATATCTCGTAGCTTGCCCTACATAAGCAATCTACACATATCTCGTAGCTTGCCCTACATAAGCAATCTACACATATCATGCAGTTTGCCCTACATTAGCAATCTACACATATCTTGCATTTTGCCCTACATAAGCAACCTACACATATATTGCAGTTTGCCCTACATAAGCAACCTACACATATATTGCAGTTTGCCCTACATAAGCAATCTACACATATCTTGTAGCTATTCCTACATAAGCAATCTACACATATCTTGTAGCTTGCCCTACATAAGCAATCTACACATATCTTGCATTTTGCCCTACATAAGCAACCTACACATATATTGCATTTTGCCCTACATAAGCAACCTACACATATATTGCAGTTTGCCCTACATAAGCAATCTACACATATCTTGTAGCTATTCCTACATAAGCAATCTACACATATCTTGTAGCTTGCCCTACATAAGCAATCTACACATATCATGCAGTTTGCCCTACATTAGCAATCTACACATATCTTGCATTTTGCCCTACATAAGCAACCTACACATATATTGCATTTTGCCCTACATAAGCAACCTACACATATATTGCAGTTTGCCCTACATAAGCAATCTACACATATCTTGTAGCTATTCCTACATAAGCAATCTACACATATCTTGTAGCTTGCCCTACATAAGCAATCTACACATATCTTGTGTTTTGCCCTACATAAGCAATCTACACATATCTTGTAGTTTGCACTACCTAAACACTCTTAACATGTCTCGTAGATTGCCCTACATAAGCACAGCTCGAATGTCCTGTATTTTGCCCTACATAAACACTTGCGGGTATGTCTTGTTTTTCGTCCTGATTATTCAACCTTAATTTACGAAAATCTTTTGCATGTGAGCATGATAAACACAGACGATATTTATATCATTTATTTTTCTTCAAAAAATATAATACGAAGAAGGAAATGAAGGGCGGCGATTATTTTGCGGTGTACATGTAAAGTAACAGTGATGATATTTATATATACATAGATACTAATTGTTTATTTCAATGTAAGATCGCTACATATTTTACCGATTGAGCACCAAAAGATATATGTCACGAGTGGCATTGCCACGAGTGAAATATTCAATTTTGGTATTCACGAGGTGAAATATATTGCTATCATTCACTGAAACAAACATATTTTTTTTTTCTTTTTAATATATGCCAAGAAATGGAGTAAAGGGTCATTTAATTACACTTCTATAGAAAAACGCGCCAATTTATATGCGCACGTAACGTCATTTCGGAAATGACGTCGTTAAAATTGTGTCCCAGCCCTGTGCGCGCTGTTGTTTGATTTGGAACTGACAGCGGGCTTAAATTTAAAAAAGTGAAACTATCAATTTAATTTCTCTGATAAATCTCTGTTAACCTCCGGAAAGCATATAATAAAATACTATATGTATATATGTGCATGTAATGACAATACTGTATAGCTATTTACAAATTCTGGTAGATAAACTACTAATTTTGACAGTAATTAATAGTTATATTGATGGTCACATATTACCATATCGCCTATGATAACTCGAAGTGCTGTATAAGTCATAGTTACGTTCAATAATTAACTAATGTGACCAAATCATTCCAAATGGTCCCGTGGAGAAAGTTTCCTCGAGTGTAAGCAAAATTTACCGCTAAAGACATATGCTATTAAATACAACATTTATACAATCTTTGTATTGTAATATGATTATTATTCAATATTAGCCGGCATCACAGTGCCAGCCTGATGAAACAGAACCGTGATACAGGTCGAATTGATTAAGGTATCTGATGTATAAATATGAGACCCCTGGTAACAAACTAATAGTTTTAAAGGGTTTAAGAGTCTTAATGCAAACACTATTACACATAAACCGTTTCGGTCTTGAAAGAAGGTCATCTTACGGTCCGAATTCAGTTGAAATCAGGAAAAAAAATTAATAACCAGAATGTCTATTAAACATTCGTTATTTTGGTAATTTTATCTAAATATTTATAATGAGGAATTTATACCATTTAAAATGAAACAAAAAGAATACCAGCACAAGCCATCACAAGTTAACATAATGGTCAAATGCTCTATAAAATGACTACCTTAACTTATACATCGGATACCCTCAATACATAGGTATATTTCACCATATTAGTGTATTAACTTCCTCTTTTAAACAGATGACCAGGTGACTTTGAACGTTTCCGGTTCTACGAATGCTCCAGGCTGTGTATGTCTCAATGAGGGCGCCTCCGCGCCGGCAGCCGTCGTAAACCGGAAGTGTTTAATTAATGTTGCGAACATTATAGTCAGCTCCATTTGTGACAACTTTGCCGCTAGACAATATCGAGGACCTGAAAGAAGCACAGTAACAGTTCATAAAGGTTTCCAAATGTGTGGGATTGGGCCAATGCCCCATTGGCAGGAGATTTTTCGGACCGATTAATTGTAATCTACATGGTAGAGAACTGACTGCCGAAAATGCAAGCTCGTTATTCAGTTGATGATTTTATTAATATGGCGTTTTTATTTAGGAGCCAGTGGGTCATAGTTTGCACCAAGTATCTTCAACTTGATTTACATTCAAGATGGAGTTTATTAGTCAACATGCAGATTTAACTACGTCTCAAGCTGATATCAACGTGACACTTACCAATTGAATACGGATAAAATGCTTCCTTGCTCACAACAGCGTCATCCTTAATGAACCTCTCCGGCCGGAAGTTGTCCGGCTCCTCCCAGTAGGCGGGGTCAAGGTTAACAGATTGCATGTGCGTAAGCACCATTGTGTCACGAGGGATTGTGTAACCCTCGAACTCCACCTCCTCCTGTGTCGCGTGGGGCACCGACAGGGGCGCTGCAAGTATTTGAGGTTACAACATGTATTATATGTGGAAATGTCGTATACAAACATCGTACGGCAAAAAATGTCATTTGGCCATAAAACTCATGCAAAAACACGGGCTCTCGGACTTATTACGTATAAGACATGAATTAGGAAACCATATTTCTTAGAAGTTGTTAGAGTAAAGTTTGGCATTTGTTACGAACGCAATGGAGATCTGCGATGTCAAGGACATGAGCAGTTCTCCCAAGTACATGATAGAGTTCAATGAAACTAGAGTGGGCGTACCTCGGCCGCACGCTGACTTGTTTGGTGTTTGTTGGTGCCTTCGTCCGTACAACTAATGTAAATTTGAAAAAACCTCGATGGCCATTGACCCACGCAAACATTCAAACACCAAATAAAGAGCGGTTCTCCAATACAGTTGTTACCTTAGTTACAGTTTAATAAAACCTAGAAGAAGGTACTTGTTAATTAACGTTTCTGGATTGAAAGAATACATTTCCGAATTTCATTACTTCGGATGACTGTGAGAAAGATAATGGTCGTTAAATAGACGAATCGTCTCGTGTCTGCCATCTGCTACACTCTAACACAGCGGAAAGGCTTCAACATAAAGCAGGAATAAAACTTAACATTATGGCAGTTGGTAAAAACTCTTATCAGCCTTTCTGGTAATCAGACCGTCCTTTGGTAATTACAACTGGCAATTAATGTCTTGAAGTTGATAAGACCGAAGAAAGGGGCATAAACTCTGTATGCACACCATCCAGTATATGCAAGAGTATGAGCCGTCTTATTTGTATAATCTTCTAACGGCATTAACTCTTTAGACTCACTCCCCATTACATATGAGAAAAAAAACGTCAATGACATGTAATGACCCTCATTTATATGCAAATATCTCACTGATGGACGCCAGCCTGAGTGCCTCGTTGACCGTGGCTTCCAGATACGGCATGTGTTTGATGTCCTCCATGCCGGGACAGGAACGCTCGCCCAAAAACTGGTAGCAAAGAAATATGGATACTTAAGTATTTTTAATGTTTTCTTCGATACATTATTTTAATCGACAGTGCAAATAATTCTAACAGCGTGAAAATCGTTTAAATATATATAGAAAGCTATGGAACGGTTTTCGCCGCCGAAAGGCCCTTTATTATGACAGTACAAAATCACGTGATCAGTTTTCTCAGTCTTCTGATCTTTTTTGCTAAGTGTGTTAGTTTGTTTATACGTCAAACTGCTCAATTACATTTAAACTGTATTTTGTAACATAATTCTATAATAGTATTCATTATGTATGGAACTATTTTGTCCCTGCTCTGTCAAACTCGTTGTGTCGTGTAAGACGAATGTCGATTCCTGAATTGGAATCCTGAATTCAGAAAACGTGAAGTTTTCGCCAAATGTCACAGTCCATTTAAGATCATTTAGGGAACGCGTACACATTTCCCATCATTTAAACCAATGTATGGTGGCAATTGGCTGTGAGATGATATGGCGGGGGATTTTCCATTTCAATTTGACATTTCAAGGAATGCCGTGAACGGAGTTAAAAACAGGTCTTTCAATCCTTGTTGTTTGAAATATAAGCCATGCACAATTATAAAGAGAAAAGCGACACCGTGCGAGATTATTCAAGGGTCCATGTCAGTTAATAAATTGCAGTGTTTCCTCGATATTAAAATGTGGGCACTTCAGCGAAACACTTTGAAGCATCGAAGTACGAGTGGCCGCAATTAAATGCATTAGTGGAATTCACTCTAAGTTCAACAGACAAACACTACCACATGATGGTGGTGACTGTTTGATCCAACAACAGGATTTAAAGGGGCTAGACACCAGATGGTCCAAAAATCGGCAAATGCAGTATTTCCTCAAAACAAGCCTAGAATTATCAATGCGAGCTAGTAGGAGGCTGATAATACATCATGTTGCTGTCTAATCTGTGTAATAGCGCATAATGGTTTCCAAGTTCAAATCATATATGTTTATGAGTACAAAAACATATAGACCGACGCTTTTTTTAAACTAACTGTGATTTACGTGGTAGAAAACCCTAGTAAATTTCGAATTGGAAAAATGTGCAATAACTGCGAAGGATGCATGTGACGTAAGCGATACAACAGTAAGTGTCAATGCGTTGTACACAACGATGTCATATTTATGAAAGTTTTTGACAATTTTCTTGTTTTCTTGAAATTGTATCATCTGATGTCTAGCCCCTTAAAAACAGTCCGGAGTTGTTTTCTCTGTTGGCCAACAGTCATGTCTGGACTTGGTACATTCGTACTGCTATACTAAGTTTCATGTTAATATCGTTCACAGACCATGAGGTATTGTGTTTAAACAACGATGCTGATTAATACGACTTCACAGCTTTTTGAAGAACTAAAATATATACAACACTTACTCATCTTAACTCAACTCAACATATAAATTGATTTCGTTGAGGGTTGAACCTACCTCTTTGACGCACTTCCGGCACGTGTCTTGCACGTTCTCATCACGTGCCGTATATCCTACGAGCCAGACGAGCGCAATAGCCACGTTTTCTGTGCCAGCCACGAAAAAGTCCCGGACAATGTGATAGACATTCTCCTCTGAAACAACAAAGCGGGAAATGCTTGATGTGGGTGTGTACTGTACTGAAACAAGAAAGCGGGAAATCCTAGCTGTGGGTGTGTACTTTTATTTTACACCGCCTCCGCACTATCTATGGGCGTCACCCCAACTGTGAGTATCAGTCGTGTTAGGTTGTGAGGCACAGTGCTCAGGCAGGATGTAACCCTGGATAGAGCTTCCCTGGTCCGTTAACGTCATTCTCACGTCCCGCGCGGGAGAAAGTTAGTTGTTTTGTGGGAGTGGGGATCGAAACTACACGCACTGGATAGAAATGTTGGCATTTGAAACGCGTGAATTTATATTCCTTTGCGGAAACTATCCCCAGTTTGATACACCTATGCAGCCAATATTCTATTAATTGTTAATAAGTTGTAGAATGGTTTTATTTAGGTTCGTTCGCATATTTAAATAACTTAATTGGTCAGTAGTAATTATTGGAAACATATCGACTAACGAATGAAAATGTGGCTTATTTTGACTAAACCAATCAATTAACCATATTAATACATTCAGTTGGTTGTTGGTATACAACTGCATCTCTACTAATAGCGTGCAATAACATTGGTTTTACAAAAAGAAAAAGATGTACTTGATTGATCAATAAGGAAACACATGCGAACCAGTCTAGATAATTTCATTGACAACAAAGTACAACACTCAAGTTTTAAAAGTTCAAACAATTCAAAACTTCTTTGTTGTATTCTTAAGTATTCAACTTCCCTAGTGGTTCGAATGTTGGTCTAATGGATTACATTTTAACAGTTTTAAACTTATATATTTGTGAACACTTGTGAAACAAGTTATTACAACATAATATTAATTCTGTCGTTGGCACGATTTTACGCGAGAGTGTGGTCTTGTGCTGTGGGGGGAACCGGAGAACCCGGAGATAACCTACTTGTCCGGCTTGGTGACCACAAACCAAACTCACGTGCGCCCAGACCGGGAATCGAACCAGGTTCGCCTTGGTGAGAAGCGAATGCGCCACCCGGGTTCGACATTTTAATAGTGACTCAAAGTCGCTCAAATCATCTAGTGTTCAGTCTCTTGTCCCTGCTAACAGGATCGCCGGACGGATTCTGATATAATCGTTAATACGCTACCGACGAAAACGATCACCCATGTACCATTTTGTCTTATTTTTTTAATTTTCAGCGGTTTGCGCATGCGCGCTGGCTCGTATATATTCCCACGTCTTGTGAGAAACAATAAGGATGGTGTTTCTTTATTTTTGGTCTTCTAAACAATTAGGTCGGCGTTGGGCTGCGCCCGGCGTAATGGCTTAATAGTTGAAGACCAAAAGTAAAAAAATAATCCTAAATCGGTCATTAAAACAAAAGAATGCATCTCCACATTGGTCTTAATTTCTCGAACAATCTTAATCCCCTTTTAACAGGATCAAGCTTACCATGGTATGAATTGTGCATTTGTCTCCTTTCCATGAGTGTTCAGGCTTTAAAGGTTAAATACTTTTAGTTTTGCAAAATCCAGTTGTGTAAAGATTTGGTAGTGAAAGACAATGTTAATGTACCAGCTCAGACTTGCACCCGAGATGTTGAACACTCATTTTTTTATATAAATATTTCATTCTTACATGCTATAGTTTTGTATGAGTTATATTCTCGTTAAAGTGTCCATTTCACACGCGGCCTTTTGCTGTTGCATCCTGTTTGGTATATTCAATGATATGCATAAATATACTGTTCAACTCAGTACATAATATGAGTTTATTAAATCGTTTTTGAATAGTTTACGATTACATAAAAAGTATGCAACAAACAAAACGCGAATATAATCATCTCATAAAGTTGATATATGTACTTGAATAGCATAAAGTTAATAATGCAATTAAGCTATTACCAATTAACGGTTAAGAAAACCGTGCAACCGAAAGCTTAACTTGAATTGAAATGCGCATAGACACCCACTCCTTGCAAAACAATTTACACTACAATATCAGGTTTCCTGTGCAGATGATTACCCCGATACAGTATTCATTATATTCTGAAATATATTGTTCTAAATTGTATCCAATATTCTGAAAATACTGCATGTAAAAGAAACTTGCTTTATATTGCAAACGTGTCTTTACATTACGAAATAACGCTTCTTATAATAATGCTTAACTTTATTTATCTTTAACATGTGTTCAACTTTTTGATGTTCGATATGTTAATTGCATTTCCGCATTTAACTTATATTGCTATGCCATGTATTTATGTTAATGTAACAACGATGAACTGTATGTGTTCAAATAACAATCAATGTTCTGTAGTCAAAGTGTTTTTCTGTAATAAGGTGCGTTGGTTAAAATAATCAGACAAATACAGCAGTAGTTGTACACTCAGCCAGTCTGTTCTTACAGAAACGGTGTTTGTAATTTGGTCAAATAACGTTTTATTGCAGTAAAATGTTGTAGTGACGTCGATGAAATAAGTGACGTCATTAAAGCAATCGCTATTCATACAACCGAAATAATGCAACGTAAATTAGTCTTTGAATCGCTATTGTTCAGCTGTTTAGTTCAAATGTCGCATTGGAATAAGTAAATTGTAAGTGTAACTATTAATATTGTTCACACACACACACCTTTGATGGGATTGTCATCACTCTCCTGAGCCAAGTACATGTCCAGAAGTCCCCGGATGTTGTCCTTATCAAAGTCTGTGCGTGCCTCCACCAACTTCCGGTGCAGGAACGCGCTCACTTTAGACAGAACTTCTCTGGTAGCTTTCGGCTGAAATAGGAACATACTTATACGAGACCCGTCACCGTGATCATGGCAATGTTTTATACAACAGTCAGATATCGCTTCCACCCACACCGGTCCACCTGTTTGAAACGTTTGATATATATATATATATATATATATATATATGCGAGCGGTTGAAAGCCATTGACAATGGAGTCCTCTTTGAAGTATGAGTAAAGCAATATGTGTTAATGTTTCTTGATCTTAAATACAAAAACCGTTGTCTGAATACGCAATTGCCAAGTTTTACATCAATTAGTTTTAATTCCCCTTTCTTCTCTCATCGAACACTCGCTGTTTCAAGGCGTGCACTCAGACGGGAAAAGAAATTAAAAGAAAATGACAATGTCAAACCTCTTCGTTACAGGGTCATTCTTTCAGATCAGTTCTGCCATTTCTATTTTAAGACCCGAAAATATTCGTAAACTGAATTTGAAAATTGGACAGGTCGGTAAATACATTCAAATATTTTTGAATTCCATACGACATGCCAAGAAATCCTATCCAATTTTAGATTAAGAAGGAAACCCCTGTATGCCAGCATATACCTGGATTTTAGCAGCATATGCATTTTGTTCCATTCAGTGGTTTTGTGCTAAGGGTTAAAGGGCTGACTTGGTTCTCCATGTAATTTTATCAGTTATCTGCTGTAACAGCTAATTCACTTCATTTTATGGCCATTACGACCAACAAGGAATTCCGGGGAGCAATGATTTTGGTCATTTTTCGGAAAAATCTTTCTAAAGTGCATGTTTCTTTTGTTTAACGCTTCATCTCATTTTGTTTATTACGACACTTGTCAAAAATAAAACAAAAAATTCATTAATAGTTTATTATTAAGTATTGACATGATTTTCTTAACTATAAAAAGTATAATAATTAATTAAATAAGCTAAGCATTACATCTTTGATATTGTTTATGATAACAATATTTAACTATCTAAGCCACACTCTTGAATTATGTTTAAAGATTGAAAACATCAAGTACAAATGTACCAACTATATTACTTAGTTCCCCAACAGCTAAATATTTTCCTCACGCAGGCCAAATCCTAATAGCCTCTTATAGAACAACACCGTAATCAAGTCGTTAAAATCAACAACTTGATTACGGTATTGTTCTATAAGAGGTTATTAGGATTTGGCCGGCGTGAGGATGTATTTTGACCCAAATAGAATCACGAACCCAAGTCAAACTTATCGACTACCGGCTCAAAATGTTATGACTCATGTATATTTAATAAAATGATACCGGGGAGTCGTTTATCTGTGGATGTCGAAAATCTGCTTAAAAGGGCTGTACTCCGTACGATAAAATAGCGAAAAAAAAGAGAAAATTGTCGAAAACTGACATAAACTTGGCATCGATGTGTACAATGCATTGAAACTTACTAACTGAAGTACCACATAGTTTACAATTTATTTAAGTTTAGCAGTTATTTCGTATTTTTCCATTAAAAAGATTACTGGGTATGTCTACCAGGTAGAATTCATTCCTTATGCGTGATTGGCTAGTCGGTGTTATCACGTGATATTACCGAGGTACGTGTATAGCTTAATTATGTAATTAGTAGAGTAAGCCTTTAAAATCAATATCCATACGCTAAGTAAAGCATACCCTTAAATATAATTCGACCTATGAGACGGCCAGATTCATATATAATGTAATATAGGTTACACTTTCATTCCAAATAAAACGGTTGGTTAAGCATACCATTTTCATTAACATCTGTCGTATGTCTAAAAAAATAATGTTACTCATTAAAAACAACATATTTTTGTTTAAGAATAAGTAAATAATAAGTTTTACTAAATTAAGTACTCAGTAATTATGTCTAACACTTGATACTTCTTCACGTCTTTCTGGGCAAAATTAAATACATTCTTCCAAATCTTGACCCGAATTACAGCAACTCCCTAGATATGATAACATGATTAAACACATGGTCAGATTCTCGGTCAATTAGGGGTTAATGTGTAGCTGAAATTGACTCTCGTGTAGAAATAAAAAGTGGAAAAATTGGCTGGTATTTCTTGGCATGAACTATCCAACACCATGCCTAGAATATTTATAAAATTTACTTCTGATATTTTAATTTCAGAGTAACCTTTTTCCCCTCGGGTAGTCTCTGGAGGATGGGGAAGAAGTTGAGAGGGTTTTTGACACCCTGCCGCTGTAGTAGGCTGTCCATGAGCGCCAAAAACTCTCCGAACTCAGCGTCTTCATACTCGTACCTGCAAACATGAGTATCATATTATTGTGGCCCACTTATCAAAAATGCCCAAATCACCCATACTTTATTTAATAGCATAAATGATTGGTAAGTCATGAATTGATGGTGAGTCGTAAATTGATGGATAGTGTGCATTAGATGACATTTAGGGTAAACGTGCTTAAACGTACCGTGTGATTCCATATGAAAGTTAAATACGTGTATGCGTTGGTATATTATTTGAGAACTCATTTCCATGCTTCGTCTTATCGGGGGCGGGTGGGGGGATACAGCAAGAGAATTTTAGACAAACTGCACTATTCATTGCCTATAATTCTAAATGTCTTGGACGTGATCAGCGTATCAAATACCCTTAGAAAATACGTTCGGCAATTTCCCGGCTTGCGAGCCTGTCATATAGCCGACTGTTTTAAATGAACCACCGGGGGGCTGGCGAGCCTGTCATAAAGCCGACTGTAATGAACCACCGGGAGGACTGGCGAGCCTGTCATTTAGCCGACTGTTTTAAATGAACCACCGGGAGGGCTGGCGAGCCTGTCATAAAGCCGACTGTTTTAAATGAACCACCGGGAGGACTGGCGAGCCTGTCATATAGCCGACTGTTTTAAATGAACCACCGGGAGGACTGGCGAGCCTGTCATAAAGCCGACTGTAAAGAACCACCGGGAGGGCTGGCGAGCCTGTCATAAAGCCGACTGTTTTAAATGAACCACCGGGAGGGCTTGCGAGCCTGTCATAAAGCCGACTGTTTTAAATGAACCACCGGGAGGGCTGGCGAGCCTGTCATAAAGCCGACTGTTTTAAATGAACCACCGGGAGGACTGGCGAGCCTGTCACAAAGCCGACTGTAATGAACCACCGGGAGGGCTGGCGAGCCTGTCATAAAGCCGACTGTAATGAACCACCGGGAGGACTGGCGAGCCTGTCATAAAGCCGACTGTAATGAACCACCGGGAGGGCTGGCGAGCCTGTCATATAGCCGACTGTTTTAAATGAACCACCGGGAGGGCTGGCGAGCCTGTCATAAAGCCGACTGTAATGAACCACCGGGAGGACTGGCGAGCCTGTCATAAAGCCGACTGTAATGAACCACCGGGAGGGCTGGCGAGCCTGTCATAAAGCCGACTGTTTTAAATGAACCAACGGGAGGACTGGCGAGCCTGTCATAAAGCCGACTGTAATGAACCACCGGGAGGGCTGGCGAGCCTGTCATAAAGCCGACTGTAATGAACCACCGGGAGGGCTGGCGAGCCTGTCATAAAGCCGACTGTAATGAACCACCGGGAGGGCTGGCGAGCCTGTCATAAAGCCGACTGTAATGAACCACCGGGAGGGCTGGCGAGCCTGTCATAAAGCCGACTGTTTTAAATGAACCACCGGGAGGGCTGGCGAGCCTGTCATAAAGCCGACTTAATGAACCACCGGGAGGGCTGGCGAGCCTGTCATAAAGCCGACTGTAATGAACCACCGGGAGGGCTGGCGAGCCTGTCATAAAGCCGACTGTAATGAACCACCGGGAGGGCTGGCGAGCCTGTCATAAAGCCGACTGTAATGAACCACCGGGAGGGCTGGCGAGCCTGTCAAAAAGCCGACTGTAATGAACCACCGGGAGGGCTGGCGAGCCTGTCATAAAGCCGACTGTAATGAACCACCGGGAGGGCTGGCGAGCCTGTCATAAAGCCGACTGTAATGAACCACCGGGAGGGGTGGGGATTGTTGACGCATTGCAACCGGTCAATCACAACGAATGAAATAGGTTTAGTGATATCTGTCTCGTGTTACTGGATCTCGAGGGATCTCGAGAATATCCATAGGTCTAACCTGAGGAAGAGTGATCCACGAATGACCAAACGGTAAGTGGACAGGGATCACTTAATTCAAAACATACACGGATGGGTGACACTTTTTCAAAGTCTGGCTCGGAATGAAGCACACTTTCGAAATTTTATATTGTATAAAATACTTTTTTGTATACATGTTATGACATCTCTTATTACAATGACGTTTATTAAACCGTTAGAAGTTTGAAAATCAATAGAGAAATGGAGTTGATTCAGTCCTAACAGCTTTGTTCGTATAGACTTTTTAGTGCGCGTAGTATGAAACGATGTTTGATCTCTATAATCAACATACTGAAGTGTAATTTAGGGGAGAAGATTGATGGCCATCAGTTTTGGCCTCACCTCATACTGCAATTTTTCATTCTTCATTAATTGAGTCGTTTTTTGGTGTGAAATGATGTTAGCTTTTGAAAGAAATATACTAAACTAAAAAAACGTTCAAAACGTGTGTTATTCTGTCGTAATAACTGTTCTATAAATATTTGTAAAAGAATACCTTTTACCAAATATCACAGAACAATTGATGTTGCCAATAGCTCTAAAGAAGAGGTCCTTTAGAGTCGCGGAGTCCCCAGACCGCTCGTGCAGTTGTGACATCAGAGCTTCAGCTTCGATCTGAATACGCTGCTCGAGGGTCTGTTTTCCGACCCCCGGGAACACGCAGGGTAAGGCAAACCTGCGCAATCTCTGATTGTCTGCTCCATTGGACCAGACAATGCCTGCAAAATATTTAACTAAATTCAAATGATTGTATAATGTTGTACTCCATTTTCGGTTTCATTTAAATAACTCGTTTAATGTGGTATTTCACAGTGACAATTGTGTATGTATACGCTTCGTGACACATTGAGTGCACGTTCATTGTTTACAACATTGTCACCGTGATGATTACGAGCAAATATTAAGGAACACTATAAAACTGTTCGACATGCGAAGTCTGTTGTTTATTTTATCTAATACGTTTAATCTTCCGTATGAACGTTTCTGTCGTAGATGCGATCTGTAATTGTTGTTGTTGTTGTATTTAGAATTTCAAGAGTTGGACATCATAGGTTAGTTTACTACAATCATAAAATTATGTGGCAGTTTCAGTCAGGGGTAGTAAAACTGTTTTGCTGGATATAAGTATTATATTCCTTATATATGTGTTTATTTTCACCATCACTGAAATGATACTGCCAACTAGGACTGCAATGTATAGGTTTATACACCCAAATATATCTTGTTTCTGAAAAGGTTTAAATAATCATTTGCAATATCCACTGAATGGGCCTTATATCAAAATGTTCAAAAGGAAGAATCGACAAAACGACTTAAACTTGAAGTGTAGAGAGTATTTATTGCACGAGCGACACCCACGCGATTTCGTATTTAAACTCTAGACAATTAGCACGATCTTATCTCTACATGTTTATGCGTGTACAATTGAACGCTTTCTCTTTTCCGTCCGTATTGATCAAAAGGATAAAAACCAGTGACAATTGCTTATTGATCAGGAAGATGAACTTCGACATCCAACAAAACTCTCAATTTGACATGTAATTGAAATTATGTTTCACTATGCGACCAGCCATTAATATTTGATGATATGAAGGAAAGTGCCGATTGTTTGCAAATACACTGTTAATATAACAAAACCCTGTAAATATAATTCATTAGATGTGCATTTGATCGCATTATTTGAGTGACATAGTTAATGATATAATACATAAGCGAGACAAAAAGATGTGAAAGCAAGCAAGAGGTGCCTTACCATTTGATAGTTGTAGGCTTTTAATCTCAACTAGCCACACTGGACGATACTGAAAACTATCCGCATAATCGACCAACAGCCTTTTCACCATGTCATGTCCAAAAACGACCAGGGTTTTAACAGCGCCTAGCTCTAAATAAAGAACATCCCCGTGTGTTTTTCTCATCTCATTCAGTTTTTCAAAGAACGTCCCATTTCCTGCCAGCTGGGTGAGGTTCCCGAGGATAGGAAGTCGGCGTGGGCCGGGGGGCCGCCCGCCACCCCTGCTCTTCCCCCGGGTTGACATCCGGGCTACAACTATAATTCCTAATCCCACAGTCAATGTCACCACAAGCGCAGTACTTCCATCAGCGCTCGCTACACTGTCGAACAATGATCGTAATGACATCGGTGTATAGTTGTACAGCCTACACACTGGTATTGTTATATTATATGGTCGAACTGATAAACGACAAGTCAACTGTTACGTTCAAATAGCATATCCGTTTCAGAAATAGGTAAAACTTCAGTTCACTTTCATATAGGTAAACGTGTGACACAGATTTAACGAGTTTTGCGGTTGCGTTGTGTTTACTACCTGAAATCATAAAACCATCACATGTATACAATCCCGAGTACGGGTATGTATGTTTGCAAATGTTGATTTATGAATGATCTATCAGGGTATCGCGTAAACTCCAGACGGTTACGCCCAGGTGAGCCGATCCAATAACAGGCAGGTACTCCTGTGGCAGAATTGTTCATGGTTGTCAGACTATCATTAATGTGCATTCATTTACTTTCCGATTTCACTCATAAGTAGGAAAATTTACTCAACACAAACATCTTTATTATTAACGAGAATGGTTCAAATGTCATACTTCAAATGACCCATTGTTGGAAACAAACCTTAAAGATACACTCTTACTCCCAAATTAGATTAACCACAATTAATGATATTGTTTTAATATTCCAAAAAGGATGAAAACATGTCGAAAAAATGGTTCTTATGAAGGATACAAGTTTAATTTGATAGAAACTTGTTTAATTTGTTATAAGACTATAGAAGACCACAGTAAATCTTTTAGCACTCACCAATCATTTAATATTTTTGCTGTTACAGTCTTGTTTTCAGTTATTAATAGTTTTCATCATGCATTATTTAGGAAGTAGTTAAAGGTTAATCAGTCAAAATTGATGTGTGTTACCTTATCAATTAAACGACTGAGAGAGAAGTAGGCTTGCTATGATCCACATCCTTGTTTAGTACGGAAACCATATTCCAGAAATATCATATGATAATTAAAAAGCCATTTCATTTAAATAGTTTTGTTCACATTTACACAATACAAATGTTTGATGTTCAATCATAAATTAGGCTTTATTAAAATGTTTTCTTTTTCATAGACGTTCAAATTCAATCGAGTTTCTATATGTTGTTTAAACCCTATATCCTGCTAAAACTTAATCGGACGCAGATGCCGAAAGTGTGCACTTGAAATATTGCAATTTGTCCCTGTCGCTGTTCAGACCTGTAGCACACCAGTGAAGGTTTGGGTCATCATACAAAGTTCAATTATGAAAGATGTATTTCACAATGTTTGAAGCTTTTGACCCAATAATAATCAACAGAACAGAACAGAATGTTATTTTAACTTTAGTATATATAGCTTGTCGTTACAAGCACAGAACAAATACGAAAAATGAAAGCATGAAAGAAAAAAAATGCATTATATTATTTACAAACATATTATACAATATCATAAAAGCTATCGATAGTTTAAACAGTTTCACAAGCGGACCCCCCCCCCCCAAAAAAAAAAAAAAAAAATCGCCCAAGTTTACTTTTTATTTCAGTATCTGAGATGAACAGTAATAAAATACACCCCAAATGCACCATTTCGGACTAGATGTTATTACAAAATTCTTGGGGGAGGACCCCAAATGTCGTTTCGGAGGGAGGGGCGCAAGTAAAAAGAGAACGCCCCTAAGTTACGCCCCCTCTAACGTCGAATCCTGGATCCGCCCCGGCTTTTGTGTGTGAGGATGTCTTTAAACTTAAAGGGAAGTGTATGCAATGAAGAACATTGATAATCTTATTAACGTACATTTCTATACTTGATATTTTTAAATAAAACAATGTAAATGGACTATTTGAACGTGTACTTACCTTCCCCATTGTTAACCGCTAACCTGTTAACATGGGACAACTGTACGAATATTGACAGGCTCTGAAATTAGCAATACGGCGGACGCAAAACCGGTTTATAGAAGGATCATTTTTGCTTATGAGGGCCAGTCTATACTCTATACGTTGGCTCAGCCTCCACCCCTTGGCTCAAGCTCCCTTGCTTTTGGCTCCAGCTCATCCCCCAAAAAGGAAGGTAAACATGCCATCATCATTTCATGGTACTGTTTTTTTGTCTTGAAATCAGCATATTTCGGGTAATTTTGGACATGATCAAATCGTCCGTTTATCTTTGAGTTTGTATACTAATGTAATACTTGACTGTATTGATTTTTTTGCAAAATTGCATCCTAATTGATTGTTTCGATCTCACACCCACCAGCCATACATGTTCACCAATACATAATTAAATACTAAGAGTGTGTATGTAAGTTTTTATTCACATTATATTTTTTTAAGGTTACGCTTATTCTAAAAGGAGTATTTACCGATCTTGGTAATTCCTGAAGTTGGAACTGTCACTTCCTCCATTTTGTTTTCTGGGAAGCTGGCAAGTGCGTCAGGATACATCATTTCATTTCCAAAACATGAATGGTATTTCCAACTTCTAATGTAAACTAAATTGTCTTTCACGACGTTTGTTTAATTGCAAATCTTTATTTAACGGATGCATTACATCATTTTCAACATTAAACTAATAAGTGTTGCATCATTTTCTAACATCCCCGACATAGCTTTCGCTTCGGGTGCGGAAGGTCGCGGGGTTCAAACCCCGGCCGCGTCAATCCGACAGAAGTTCATATAGGGTACCATATGCAGTAGCTCCCTTGCCAAGCGCCCGGTATAAAAGGATAGCACATGAACTTGGAATCGGTGTACTCAGTACTGGTTCAACCCAGGAAAGCTGTACCCTTTGTAGCGGTGCTTTACACCGAGCACGTTAAAGAACCAACAAAGTTAGAGTATCGCACCCGCAACTCTTGTATCGCACGCTGTTTCGTTAAGTCTTCTAATAGCTGGATACTACTGGGTATTGCAGTCACGTCTATCTCATGTCACTTATGGCAATCTAAACACAATTTAAGTCATGATGTCGTCACGGAGTGGTCAAGCCATAATACAACCTATAGGCGCGACAGGTCTTGATAAACTCAAATAAACAAATAAAACGAACCGTTTGCAATGTGCTACAGTCTGCATCATTCGATTCGATCATCGTGATAACACATTCCTAAACAACAGCTTCCTTATCTGATTAAATATCGTAAACTGGTTTTAGGCCGTAAAGGAACAACTAGCCTCAAACCATTATGATATTAGTGAAAAAAACTAGAAGAGAACAGTAACGCCATATCGGGTGTTGGGCCTGTCTTGAGCATTCCTCCTAACTATAAAATTATGTTAATTCATTTGTGGCCATATTGGTGTTCGAAATGGCTCTTTGCATCAGTGTTTGGTCCCAACATGACTTTCAAACATCATTTCAGAGGTCAGAATACATCATCTTGGAAGTGACTACGCTCAGTGTAACATGGGTTTTGTTTTACTTTTTGATCACATGGCAGAGATACAAATCATCGTTATTATACCATCTCAACATTGGCTATTTCAGCGATTTTAAAGCTGAATAATATTTAATTTAATATACAAGTGAAATATTCTCCCCCATGTTGTGTGGTTGAGGTCGCAAACACTAGAAACGGGATGCCGTTAGGGCCATCGCCTGTGAATGAGTTGACCTGAAACGCGATACTCGATAGCACGATCTTGAAAACGCGAAATCACGACAGTACGATGATAAAAACGCGACAGTACGATGATAAAAACGCGACAGTACGATGATAAAAACGCGACGCGACAGTACGATGATAAAAACGCGACAGTACGATGATGAAAACGCGACAGTTCGATAATAAAAACGCGACACGCGACAGTACGATTACGAAAACGCAATAATACAATAATACGTGCCTTCACCATCGTATTGTCGCGTTTTCACGAATGGTGTCGGTGTCCGCCACTGTTAAAGGGACTCGCTTAAGCTTTTTTGTAAAATGGGCTTTTTACGTTTGATGAAATCAAGTCTGGCAGGAGTATTAAAACTATAGTACCTTCAACAAACTTGATAAGTGCTCAAATATTGTCTATGAAGTCCGCAATTTAGAATAACGTAAGTAACGCGATTCAACAAATGGCTTTAAGGTTAAATTATCCTTATGTCGGTGTGTGTCCTTGTGTGATATTTTGTTGTCAATTTTCTATTGTTTTCCTTGACTGTACCGGCGAAGGTTCGCACCCTACTAAATTCTGAATATTTTTTATACTTTAAGAGTATTTTTTCTGTAATTTTGGTATCAAAGAGTTAAATAATTATGTGTAATTTATGTGTTTCCAGATGCATTACCGGGAAAATAAAGTTTGGTGCCAAAACATGAGCGAGCCCCTTGAAACAGTAAAGGCGATATTGGAGTACAGTTGTATTTTTTATAGTGTAAAAAATAAGCCGCCAGGCCAAAGAACATTAGTATTGGTTCGGGAATGAGTTTTCGGGTGTTGTTCTTTTTGTTACCTTTCATTTGTGTAATACCTTCAATATATTTTCCTGATAACAATTACACCATTCCCAAATACATGGAAGAGTTTCAACGATCTTCGGGAGTTATATTTAAAAAAAAAAATGTGATATGATCGTTTACAACGTGAGGTTCAGGGTCTTTTATAGTGGCAAATAAGTGCTGTTTATCATAATTTTGTCATGTCATAGACAAAGGGAAAATAGCATTTTCGAAAATGACTGTATTCTATTTGAGTTACTTTCCTTATTTACAATAGCGTATTAGACCTATATTAAATGGTATATCATTTACAGGTCCGTGATACAGCGACAAAGACCGAGTTCATTAATATAGCAAAGGTATTTTGTTACGCACCGATTTCTGCCACTCCGAGTTTTCGCATTTTTGCCGCCCTACAGAGCATTGCCACATTTTCTCCCCACCACTCGGCACATTTTCGCATTGTTTCCTCCCGATGGACATCATGCGTCATTCGGAACTCCTCGGCCATTTCCTATTGAAAACGGCCGAGGAATTCTGAATGAGGCATGTATATATCCAAATTGGTTTAAACCCCCGCCCCCAAAACACACACCGACCCATACTACGTTGAGAGCTTATAGTCTCTTACATAACAAATGACCTTCTGTTCGGTTTTGGGGTGAAGAGGAGCACGATGTCTGTAAAATTATGCATCGTACGTAATATGTATTTGGGTATTATAGAATATTATTAAATCGAATATTGCTGACCATTTGAGCTAGTTAAAGGCGGCGTATATTTTTTTTTGTACACAGTAATATATGTTTTACACATAATGTTTCCTACACAGCTCGTTTTGTCTCAATATCTAATGGTATAATTTGAAAAATAGTCAATTTCTTCGGGTTATGAAGCGGGGGCGGTTCCTGGCTGAGCCACTTTTCGGTCCAGCAGCACCATGACGCCCCCTGCGATCTCCAGCACGAGTGCCACGATAGACAGTGCAAACGCGTACCCGAGCCGGTACCGCTCACCGGAAAGGGGACCAAGGAAGTCAATGTAGTCCTCTTTGAAATTGGCGCCAAACACAATTACACCGATCAGGTACAGCGCGCCTGTAAATCAGATATCACTTAAATAAACTGCACATTCATGTAAAATAATGCCGTAAAACTCATTTTAAGTAACACGTATTATATATGAATAATATCAACAGTAGGCTAAGCTTTAATGCTGACTGTACTGCCAGGAGGCGGCTCAGTAAGTTAAGACGTACCTGTAACAATGGCGACGATTGCGGTTGCCATGGCAACCTCGTGGTTCTTTAGGCAGCTGGGGATGAACATGTATACGATGAGCAGGCATAGGGACACGTTGATGCCGAGAAATCCGATTGTCACCAAGGCCTGGGTGGCTGCCCACCAGTCTGTGATCAAACGAGAGGTGTGATTATGGCGCTCGTATTTAAACTCGTTCGAAGTTACAGCACTGACGATTTTCGACATTCGGAACATTTTGAGCTTACCTTGGATGAATTATTTTGTCGTTTGCAATATTTTTAAACATTTTTAAGTATTTTCTGGAGGAATAGAATGTTGAGCAAGTAATTATAATATTCAATTTCCGAATGTCTTTTATATTACCGCACAACATTCAATATATCATTTCTTTTAATTTTGATTATCGTATAACGTGCGCTTATTTACATTTCTGTAAAAATCCTACTTGGTTAAATTCGAGCCAGCACGACCGATATTCAAATTTTGAATATGTTCTATTTCAAATTTAGAATTTTTAAATGTCGAACCAGCACGTCATTCGATGTCGTAGGTCTTATGTCGAACCAGCACGTCATTCGATGTCGTAGGTATGATGTCGAACCAGCACGTCATTCGATGTCGTAGGTTTTGTGTCGAACCAGCACGCCATTCGATGTCGTAGGTATTATGTCGAACCAGCACGCCATTCGATGTCGTAGGTATTATGTCGAACCAGCACGCCATTCGATGTCGTAGGTATTATGTCGAACCAGCACGCCATTCGATGTCGTAGGTATTATGTCGAACCAGCACGCCATTCGATGTCGTAGGTATTATGTCGAACCAGCACGTCATTCGATGTCGTAGGTATTATGTCGAACCAGCACGTCATTCGATGTCGTAGGTATTATGTCGAACCAGCACGTCATTCGATATCGTAGGTCTTATGTCGAACCAGCACGTCATTCGATGTCGTAGGTATTATGTCGAACCAGCACGTCATTCGATGTCGTAGGTATGATGTCGAACCAGCACGTCATTCGATGTCGTAGGTTTTGTGTCGAACCAGGACGTCGATGTCGAAGGTTTTGTGTTGAACCAGCACGTCATTCGATATCGTAGGTTTTGTGTCGAACCAGCACGTCATTCGATGTCGTAGGTATTATGTCGAACCAGCACGTCATTCGATATCGTAGGTTTTGTGTCGAACCAGCACGTCATTCGATATCGTAGGTTTTGTGTCGAACCAGCACGTCATTCGATGTTGTAGGTCTTATGTCAAACCAGCACGCCATTCGATGTCGTAGGTGTCATGTCAAACCAGCACGCCATTCTATGTCGCAGGTATGATGTCGAACCAGCACGTCATTCTATATGGTAGGTTTTATGTCGAACCAGCACATCATTCGATGTCGTAGGTATATGTCGAACCAGAACATCATTCGATGTCGTAGGTATTATGTCGAACCATTCGATGTCGTAGGTATTATGTCGAACCATTCGATGTCGTAGGTATTATGTCGAACCATTCGATGTCGTAGGTATTATGTCGAACCATTCGATGTCGTAGGTCTTATGTCGAACCAGCACGTCATTCCATATCGTAGGTATGATGTCGAACCAGCACGTCATTCGATGTCGTAGGTATTATGTCGAACCAGCACATCATTCGATGTCGTAGGTTTTATGTCGAACCATTCGATGTCGTAGGTATTGTGTCAAACCAGCACGTCATTCGATATCGTAGGTATTATGTCGAACCAGCACGTCAATCGATATCGTAGGTATGATGTCGAACCAGCACGTCATTCGATGTCGTAGGTATTATGTCGAACCAGCACATCATTCGATGTCGTAGGTTTTATGTCGAACCATTCGATGTCGTAGGTATTGTGTCGAACCAGCACGTCATTCGATATCGTAGGTATTGTGTCGAACCAGCACGTCATTCGATATCGTAGGTATGATGTCGAACCAGCACGTCATTCGATGTCGTAGGTATTATGTCGAACCAGCACATCATTCGATGTCGTAGGTTTTATGTCGAACCATTCGATGTCGTAGGTATTGTGTCGAACCAGCACGTCATTCGATATCGTAGGTATTGTGTCGAACCAGCACGTCATTCGATATCGTAGGTATTATGTCGAACCAGCACGTCATTCGATATCGTAGGTATTATGTCGAACCAGCACGTCATTCGATATCGTAGGTATTGTGTCGAACCAGCACGTCATTCCATATCGTAGGTATGATGTCGAACCAGCACGTCATTCGATGTCGTAGGTATTATGTCGAACCAGACCATCATTCGATGTCGTAGGTTTTATGTCGAAGCATTCGATGTCGTAGGTATTGTGTCGAACCAGCACGTCATTCGATATCGTAGGTATTATGTCGAACCAGCACGTCATTCGATATCGTAAATATTTTGTCGAACCAGCATGTCATTCGATGTCGTTGATATAATGTCGAACCAACCCGTCATTCGATATCGAAGGTATCATGTCGAACCAGCACGTCATTCGATGCCGTAGGTATTATGTCGAATCAACACGCCATTCGATGTCGTAGGTCTTATGTCAAACCAGCACGCCATTCGATATCGTAGGTATCATGTCGAACCAACACGCCATTCGATGTCGTAGGTCTTACGTCGAACCAGCACGTCATTCAATTTCGTAGGTATTATTTCGAACCACTGCACGTCATTTGATGTCCCAGGTCGTATGTTGAGCCAGCACGACATTCAATTTTCGCGCGAACAGTTCCGATAAAGCAGAACACTATTGCAAAAACCAAAGCATTTGTAAGTCATTAACAATGTATATACTTTTGTATATTTTGTAAAAATAATTATCTTCACAAAATTCTTGCAATTAACGTATATTTCAATTATTGAAAAGATTAATCCTTACCTCTGGCCCAGCCATCCGTGGGTCGGCAGTTCGGGAAGGGAATAGCATCCGTGCAGATGCGCCACAGTCCAAAATACGTGTCCGCCAGTGCGCCCGGTGTGTCGGTCCGTCCCCAACCGGTGCATGTGAACGCGATCCACGCGAACATGGCCGCCAGCAGCAGCATCCCTAAACTCACCTTAGCGAACACGCCCGACCCCTTAAATCTCTCAGCCACACCCATAGTGTCGTAATATGCTGTTGTAATGAATACGAGCGTATTGGCCCTCCAAACTATGTTCAAGGTGTTGCAATGCTTTGTTGACTTCTTAATACAAAAGTTGGATGAGAAAATTCATATCTTCACTCTTTTATCAAGCAATAAATCCGTTAACAGGGGTAAGTATCTATTATTTTATTGGTATTTAAAACTAACGAAAGCTTATGTCAATAGATCATCGATGGCAAACCTGAACTATTCCATGATGTAGGTGATAGTTTCTACGAGGTAGTTGGTAGATTAGAACGTAACCAAGAAAATCATAACAATATTGGTCAGTAACAGCCACTTGTGAAGTGTTGGTCGGATTTCATTAAATCTTCTCCAACATCTGTTCTTTGGTGCCAAGAGAAGCGCGGTCCACTTTTTGTGATAAGAATGCTAGTATAATATTTCATAACTGCGAGCTAGGTAATGTCCGGTAGTGTATGATGTAAAAGATAATTACATACGTGTACATGTCTGTACGGGTACGGGTTTGGACAGGTACATGTGTGTACGGGTACGGGTTTGGACAGGTACATGTCTGTACGGGTACGGGTTTGGACAGGTACATGTCTGTACGGGTACGGGTTTGGACAGGTACATGTGTGTACGGGTACGGGTTTGGACAGGTACATGTCTGTACGGGTACGGGTTTGGACAGGTACATGTGTGTACGGGTACGTGTGGGAACAGGTACATGTTTGTACGAGTACATGTTTGTACGGTTAAATGTGTGTACGCGTACGGATGTGCACGAGCATATGTGAGTACGGGTACATGTTTGTTCAGGGGTGTACCGGTACATCTGTGAACGGGTACATGTGTGAACGAGTACGGGTGAAACTGCTCCGACAGAGAACGGCCAAACAAAATCGTCTCGTCTTTTAAAATACTTGAAGATTCTAAATCTAAAGAGAATATCACTTGATTTCACGTTTTAATAGACTCAATTATAATGTCAATTATTTATTTTAACAATGTGTTTTTAAGTTAAGCTTTGAGACACCTATGCTATCAAAATGGAATGCTAAACTTCCAAATTCATTTATTTAAAAACGCTTTCGCACTCCTATCTTAGCTGATACTTTAAAAGTTACCAACTTAACACATTCTTGATTTTCTTTTCGAATAAAATAAACGTGAATACGTGCAGTTAAAATGTTTTCTGACAGTAAAGACATTTCTATTTTTTGAAAGACAGATATTTTTTTTTACTCTACTTTCCTTAAACTATTGCAAAATAGTATCACTCAGCGAAAAAGAGGTTTACTTAATACAGAATTTGATATATTAAGTTAGTAATATTAGCTTTATTACTGCCAAATGTTGTTTTCAACACAAACTATTTGCATTTAATTAAATAAAATTCATCGTCTAAATTACCATATCACAGTGTGTGTATACCACGTGATAAGTGACGTCATAATGCTACGTCGGACGGCAGTATTTTGCCTCGGATAAGAACAAAAATCAAAGGTAACTTTTTTATTTCTTTATCATTTTTAATGAAACATAGCGCAGTCTTCGCCGCTAATAGTGCCTTATCTCCGGGTTTTTTTACCAGAGTTTGATTCGCGATTTTGTTTTTCCAAACACTTCCACAAACCTGTTCAGAATTTACATTTTGACAATGCTCCGTCAGACGGCCTTTTTTTTATTTTCTTATTGTTTTCATTGTTTTGAATGCTTGTGTATCGTATCTTGCAAATAAACATTAACTTTGATGTTTTCAAACATAATAGTGATAGTTTTGTTTTGTAAGCATCGCATTTGGTAAGAATCGAAGTGATTTTAGAAAAATGCTACGTCGGACGGCTATTCAGGAAAATGCAACGTCAGACGGCAGTTTTTAGTTATATTAACGGACTGTTAAAAATGGCTAAAATAGTGTTCTGAAAATATTGCAAAGTGTTCGGAAAGACTTTGCCTTAATTGTCTTTACATTATGCATTGACTGCTTTATTTGCGTACATTTCAGAATCAATAATCGATTAACCGTTACATATATATTATTTAAATTATTTTTACTGGTAAACTAAAATAAGTGTTAAACAAATTTCTTGTTTTGCTATCAACAAATCTCTTTATTTTTCTGCTTTCAACAATGGCATTTCTCTTGCAGTGGAAAATGTTGTCATATTTGACCAAATGAAATTTCAAATACAATTTGATTCAAAGATAATGCATAAAGAGATGTTTGTAGAAAAAAACAACCTAATTACTTGTTTGTAAAACAAATTTGCACGAAGTCGATAGTCGACTACATAATCCCAGCCGGTTCCCAATTTTTTCGTCCAAGTGTGTAGCCAGATGTACGCGACTTGTTTTAAAACCACAGATGTCACATGTCAGTTTGAGACTTCCAGTCTCTCGCCTGGAGTGAACCCGTAAATCTGTACTGGTAGCAAAATGCTTGCCACACGTGGAGCACGTGTACTCATTCTCGTCTTTATGTACAGTACATCTGAAAATAAACGAGGTTGTTATAAATGTAAACTCGGTACTTTGCACAATATGTTTGGGGTTTTTTTCAGTGGTCAAAATAATTATAAAATATTAAGGCAAACTTTTAAACGGTCAAAGACAGTTGCCTAAATTATTACCAATTTCCTAGAATAAACATGAATCAATACTTCTCACCTGTTTATATTCATCTTTTATTATTATTTCATCAAGATATTAATTATAATTCAATAAATAAGAATACCTGTGACGTCGGTGTTGATCCTTTGTAGGAAACACTGTCCCGCAGCAGGTGTAGATGCTAACTTTTCTATGAAGCTTTTCATGCGAAACCATATTCCGCTTATACTTAAAAGAACAGCCGCACGTGCTGCATACATATGGCCGCGTTGACTCCATATCGCCAATCAATTCTGAAAGTCAGTTATTATATACTTAAATAAAAACATATTGTACTTTAAACATTTTGCTGAATAGCCGTCCGACGTAGCATTTTCTAAATTCACTTCGATTATTGCCAAATTCAATGCTTTTAACTAGGGATGCAAACGAATGGCAAAATTGATATTCGAATATTCGTTAATTCTTTCGATCGAATATTCGAATATTCGATTACCAATATGAATGTATAAGAAATGTAGTAAACAACTTTTATTGTTTGCTTTAGTAATAGCTGGGGCATTTTAAGTTAAAATGGTTCTCGGATTGACATCTACTAAATATAACTATGAAAACACCAAACCTACTCGGAAATTAGATAAATAATAAAACGAAAATAACCCTGAATTTTGACCCATCTATTGTATAACAATGACCTAAATTGCTATTCTATACAATTACATTTCAAAGCACGAATGTTATATCGAAACATGGAAAACAGCATATAACTAGCACATATCATCCATATCATTACGGCGATTTGAGCAATACTGCACAGCTTAATTGACAGCCATGACGCCACTTTGGTTGCCGATTCCGTTTATTATCCAATAATGGTCATTAGAATTTACCGAAAATAATTGAAAGTTGTTTGATGTCACTTGTCTTATAGCCAGTTTTTGTAAAATTATGGGTACTGTTTATAGTCTCCGACTATGTGTCCCTAATTAACATATGACGCGTGTCATCACGTCACGCCTCTGGCATTTAGGGGCCAATCGTTGTAAAACAAGACATGCTAATATATACAACAGCACAGATGTAGGAAAAAGGTTTATTATTATATTTACCAAACAAAAAGCATCGAATATTCGAATACCAATTTTGACATTCGAATATTAAACGTTCGATCGAATATTCGAATATTCGAATATTCGTTTGCATCCCTACTTTTAACACAAAACTAGCACTATAATGTTTATAAACATCAAAGTTAATGTTTATTTGCAAGATACGATACACAAGCATTCAAAACAATGAAAACAATAAGAAAATAAAAAAGGCCGTCTGACAGAGCATTGTCAAAAAGTAAATTCTGAACAGGTTTGTGGAAGTGTTTGGAAAAACAAAATCGCGAATCAAACTCTGGTAAAAAAACCCGGAGATAAGGCACTATTAGCGGCGAAGACTGCGCTATGTTTCATTAAAAATGATAAAGAAATAAAAAAGTTACCTTTGATTTTTGTTCTTATCCGAGGCAAAATACTGCCGTCCGACGTAGCATTATGACGTCACTTATCACGTGGTATACACACACTGTATCAAGGCGTCCAAGAAATACCCCAGGTAAAAATTTGCCAACGTCGCATTTATATATATATATATATATATATCTTTATGGATATATGATTTAACTGTTTTATGATGCAACTAAGCATTTCGAAATCAAGATCAAAATCATTTGAATGTCAAAATGCAAATATGACAAATATCGACAGCGCTGTTACTTATTTCTTTATTTAATAAGAATAAAGCATAACATAAATAAAATCACTAAATATGTTTTATTACATCTCATCTATTTTCAAATACATACCCAGGCAACCAAGTCCTCGTTAACAATATTTTCGCCATCCAGTATTCGACTGAAATCACCTCTAGGAGAATCCAACCGGAAGCCATCGAATAATGAGTCAAGGAACTGTTCGCTTTCTTTCCGCTTTGAGACCGCACAATTATACTTTGTAAATGATACAGCGCCGAGGGTAGGATGGGAGTCCACTTGTGTTTGGGTGGATGTTGCCATTGGTGAAATCAGATAGCCTCGCTTGGCGCCCCAATGGTTTCTATAGTTTTCATTCACTATAGTCTAGTATTTGGGCTCCAATGGATTTGCCTTGTAGCCACTTCCCGTCTGAACTGTTTCGTATTCAACATATTGAGTTACATTATATCTAAAGTAATCCGGTTTCTTGCTCACAGTTGGATTCATTTTCTTGAAAGCGTCCACAACATCTCCTTCTCCTTCGGTCTTCCTACTTCAATTAAAGTGTGACCCTAGATTAAATGGTTTTACGGAATGGTTTGAGTGTTTTAGTATGTATTTACCCAAACAAAAGGTTTAATGCAACGCAAACCTCACAGTTTTTGTTAGTAACACTGATAACTCTTTCACAAGCTTAACGGGTGAGATTTGATTTTGATTCTGGCCCAGCCGCTGCTTAAATCTAAGATTCACCTGATTTTAATCATTAAAAGCTGAATGCTGATTCATCAAGATAATGTATGGCACATTTAAAAAAATACTGCCATCCCTTATAATTTTATGATTTGCTGATATATTCAATATAAACTACATGGAAACAAGACACGTTAACTGAATATAATTATATTTATTCATATACAATATAACGTAAGTACTTAGAAGATGTGCTATTGTATAAGTCTAAATTAAATGTCTGATCTGTTCTGTTAACTTCTCATAACTATGACCTAATAATGAGTTCAGCGTTATTAAAACTCCATCCAATCTCTCTCAATGTTCAGAATGTTTATCAATGCAAGGAGTATTCAGGCATTAAATAGTTTAAAAAAATATGTACTTTATATTTATAGTATTTACATGCGCATATAAAATAAAAAAGTCGACATCATCCTTTTCGTCTGCTTGACGCGCTTGATAACATTTTCAGCTGTCGCTTTATAATGGATTGAAGAGCATAGGTGCACAGACCAAAACAAGACTTCATATATACAGAAATTTAATTATAATAAATATTTGTTTGCAAAAGCATTGGGTTGAAAAGATTCATAATTGAGATATTCGTACATTTTTCAACTGGCGCGTAATGCAGTAATGCATAGCCATTTTATGCTAGATCAGTGGTAGGAGTGACCCCTTATATATACAAAATAGGTTGAAGGTCACTAAATGTTTTACAGGTCATTTGAAAGCAGGGGCTCATTTCTAACAAATCACTGTAGATGATTACCTAGATAAAAGCAGTTTCAATGCATTTAAAAAAAATAAGTTTCACAAAAGTTAACCAGCCATTTTAAGTCGCTTGATCATTGTCAATCCGTTTCCCGACACTTTCTAAAATCCGGCGGTGATTCGTCAAGTCCGTACTCGCCAGTGTATGTTTGTGGAACATCGAAGATTTCCGTCCGGTCAAAGAAGTTATACGGCTTCAGGGTGAATCCTGTTTCCACCGCAACCGTCATCGGGACATCTTCTGAGCTAGGAATGTGCACGAAACCCACGGTTACCCAGGCAACCAAGTCCTCGTTTACAATATTTTCGCCATCCAGTATTCGACTGAAATCACCTCTAGGAGAATCCAACCGGAAGCAATCGAATAATGAGTCAAGGAACTGTTCGCTTTCTTTCCGCTTTGAGACCGCACAATTATACTTTGTAAATGATACAGCGCCGAGGGTAGGATGGGAGTCCACTTGTGTTTGGGTGGATGTTGCCATTGGTGAAATCAGATAGCCTCGCTTGGCGCCCCAATGGTTTCTATAGTTTTCATTCACTATAGTCCAGTATTTGGGCTCCAATGGATTTGCCTTGTAGCCACTTTCCGTCTGAACTGTTTCGTCCTAAATGTTTTACAGGTCATTTGGGTTCGTTTCTATCAAATCACTGTAGATGGTGACCTAGATAAAAGCAGTTTCAATGCATTTAAAAAGATAAGTTTCACAAAAGTTAACCAGCCATTTTAAGTCGCTTAATCATTGTCAATCCGTTTCCCGACACTTTCTAAAATCCGGCGGTGATTCGTCAAGTCCGTACTCGCCAGTGTATGTTTGTGGAACATCGAAGATTTCCGTCCGGTCAAAGAAGTTATACGGCTTCAGGATGTACGTGAAGTTAGCGGCCTAGCGGCCTAGCGGCCTAGCGGCGTGAAGTTAGCGGCCTAGCGGCCTAGCGGCCTAGCGGCGTGAAGTTAGCGGCCTGGCGGCCTAGCGGCCTAGCGGCGTGAAGTTGGCGGCCTAGCGGCCTAGCGGCCTAGCGGCCTGGCGGCCTAATTATTTTTTCTATTTCCAAGCAATTGTTAATGCGTTTTTTTTAAAACAATGATAAATCAAGGTTTTTTATTCATATATTTACATAGCGGCCTTAAATTGTTATATATTCAGAATATTTTTCTTTACCTTTTATTCTAAAACAATTTTAAATTAACTGTTTTATGCACAAATTATCACTCTGAAGCGTTTTTCAAACTTTTTTCAAAAAAGTCGATCAAGCACTTCAGCGACCTAGCGGCATAGAAGCCTGAAATTAGCGGCCTAGCGGCCTCAATTGAATCCTATTTCAAAGCATGTATACATGCATTTTCTTTTAAAACAATAACATTTTAACTGTTTTTATGCACAAATTAACACATTGAAGCGATTATCAACAGTTTTTTTCCAAAAACGTCGATAAAGCAGTCAGCTATTTCAAAGCATTAAACATGCCTGTTCTTCTTAATCAATGATATATTAACTGTTTATATGCACAAATTATCACTCTGAAGCGTTTTTCAACTTTTTTTCAAAAAAGTCGATCGAACACTTCAGCGGCCTAGCGGCCTAGCGGCGTGAAGTTAGCGGCCTGGCGGCCTAGCGGCCTAGCGGCCTAAAATGGTATCCTATTTCAAAGCATGTATACATGCATTTTCTTCTAAAACAATGACATATTAACTGTTTTTATGCACAAATTAACACTTTGAAGCTATTAGCGATTATCAATAAAAAAAATTAAAGCGTCGATAAAGCAGTCAGCTATTTCAAAGCATTAAACATGCCTGATCTTCTAAAACAATGATATATTTACTGTTTTATGCACAAATTATCACTCTAAAGCTTTTTTATTTTTTTTTTCAAAAAAGTTGATCGAGCACTTCAGCGGCCTAGCGGCCTAGCGGCCTAGCGGCGTGAAGTTAGCGGCCTGGCGGCCTAGCGGCCTAGCGGCCTAAAATGGTTTCCTATTTCAAAGCATGTATACATGCATTTTCTTCTAAAGCAATGACATATTAACTGTTTTTATGCACAAATTAACACTTTGAAGCTATTAGCGATAATCAACATCTTTTTTTTTCAAAAAAGTCGATTAAGCAGTCAGCTATTTCAAAGCATTAAACATGCCTGATCTTCTTAATCAATGATATATTTACTGTTTATATGCACAAATTATCACTCTGAAGCGTTTTTCAACTTTTTTTCAAAAAAGTCGATCGAGCACTTCAGCGGCCTAGCGGCCTAGCGGCCTAGCGGCGTGAAGTTAGCGGCCTGGCGGCCTAGCGGCCTAGCGGCCTAAAATGGTATCCTATTTCAAAGCATGTATACATGCATTTTCTTCTAAAACAATGACATATTAACTGTTTTTATGCACAAATTAACACTTTAAAGCTCTGAGCGATTATCAACATTTTTTTTTTTAAAGCGTCGATAAAGCAGTTAGCTATTTCAAAGCATTAAACATGCCTGATCTTCTAAAACAATGATATATTTACTGTTGATATGCACAAATTATAACTCTGAAGCGTTTTTCAACTTTTTTTCAAAAAAGTCGATCGAGCACTTCAGCGGCCTAGCGGCCTAGCGGCGTGAAGTTAGCGGCCTGGCGGCCTAGCGGCCTAGCGGCCTAAAATGGTATCCTATTTCAAAGCATGTATACATGCATTTTCTTCTAAAACAATGACATATTAACTGTTTTTATGCACAAATTAATACTTTGAAGCAATTAGCGATTATCAACATCTTTTTTTTTTAAAAGCGTCGATAAAGCAGTCAGCTATTTCAAAGCATTAAACATGCCTGATCTTCTAAAACAATGATATATTTACTGTTTATATGCACAAATTATCACTCTGAAGCGTTTTTCAACTTTTTTTCAAAAAAGTCGATCGAGCACTTCAGCGGCCTAGCGGCCTAGCGGCGTGAAGTTAGCGGCCTGGCGGCCTAGCGGCCTAAAATGGTATCCTATTTCAAAGCATGTATACATGCATTTTCTTCTAAAACAATGACATATTAACTGTTTTTATGCACAAATTAACACTTTGAAGCTATTAGCGATTATCAACATTTTTTTTAAAAGCGTCGATAAAGCAGTCAGCTATTTCAAAGCATTAAACATGCCTGATCTTCTAAAACAATGATATATTTACTGTTTTATGCAAAAATTATCACTCGTAAGCGTTTTTTTAATATTTTTTTCAATAAAGTTGATCGAGCACTTCAGCGGCCTAGCGGCCTAGCGGCCTAGCGGCGTGAAGTTAGCGGCCTGGCGGCCTAGCGGCCTAAAATGGTTTCCTATTTCAAAGCATGTATACATGCATTTTCTTCTTAAACAATGACATATTAACTGTTTTTATGCACAAATTAACACTTTGAAGCTATTAGCGATTATCAACAGGTTTTTTTTCAAAAGCGTCGATAAAGCAGTAATCTATTTCAAAGCATTAAACATGCATGTTCTTCTAAAACAATGATATATTTATTGTTTTTATGCATAAATTATCACTCTGAACCGTTTTTCAACTTTTAAAAAAAAAGTCGATCGAACACTTCAGCGGCCTAGCGGCCTAGCGGCGTGAAGTTAGCGGCCTAGCGGCCTAGCGGCCTGGCGGCCTAAAATGGTATCCTATTTCAAAGCATGACTACATGCATTTTCTTCTAAAAAATGATATGTTAACTGTTTTTATGCACAGACTATCACTCTGAGGCGATTATCAACATATTTTTGAGAAGGATAGGCATGTATGCTGACTGCTTAATCGACTTTTTTGAAAAAAAAGATGTTGATTATCGCTAATAGCTTCAAAGTGTTAATTTGTGCATTCAAACAGTTAATATGTCATTGTTTTAGAAGAAAATGCATGTATACATGCTTTGAAATAGGAATTTTTTTTAGGCCGCTAGGCCGCTAGGCCGCCAGGCCGCTAACTTCACGCCGCTAGGCCGCTTGGCCGCTAGGCCGCTGAAGTGCTCGATCAACTTTTTTGAAAAATAATTGAAAAACGCTTCAGAGTGATAACTTGTGCATAAAAACAATAAATACATCATTGTTTTAGAAGAACAGGCATGTTTAATGCTTTGAAATAGCTGACTGCTTTATCGACGCTTTTAAAAAAAAAGTTGATAATCGCTTATAGCTTCAAAGTGTTAATTTGTGCATAAAAACAGTTAATATGTCATTGTTTTAGAAGAAAATGCATGTATACATGCTTTGAAATAGGATACCATTTTAGGCCGCTAGGCCGCTAGGCCGCCAGGCCGCTAACTTCACGCCGCTAGGCCGCTAGGCCGCTAGGCCGCTGAAGTGCTCGATCGACTTTTTTGAAAAAAAGTTGAAAAACGCTTCAGAGTGATAATTTGTGCATATAAACAGTTAATATATCATTGATTAAGAAGAACAGGTATGTTTAATGCTTTGAAATAGCTGACTGCTTTATCGACGTTTTTGGAAAAAAACTGTTGATAATCGCTTCAATGTGCTAATTTGTGCATAAAAACAGTTAAAATGTTATTGTTTTAGAAGAAAATGCATGTATACATGCTTTGAAATAGGATTCAATTGAGGCCGCAGGCCGCTAGGCCGCTAATTTCAGGCTTCTATGCCGCTAAGTCGCTGAAGTGCTTGATCGACTTTTTTGAAAAAAGTTTGAAAAACGCTTCAGAGTGATAATTTGTGCATAAAACAGTTAATTTAAAATTGTTTTAGAATAAAAGGTAAAGAAAAATATTCTGAATATATAACAATTTAAGGCCGCTATGTAACTATATGAATAAAAAAACCTTGATTTATCATTGTTTTAAAAAAAACGCATTAACAATTGCTTGGAAATAGAAAAAATAATTAGGCCGCCAGGCCGCTAGGCCGCCAACTTCACGCCGCTAGGCCGCTAGGCCGCCAGGCCGCTAACTTCACGCCGCTAGGCCGCTAGGCCGCTAACTTCACGCCGCTAGGCCGCTAGGCCGCTAGGCCGCTAACTTCACGTACATGGCTTCAGGGTGAATCCTGTTTCCACCGCAACCGTCATCGGGACATCTTCTGAGCTAGGAATGTGCACGAAACCCACGGTTACCCAGGCAACCAAGTCCTCGTTAACAATATTTTCGCCATCCAGTATTCGACTGAAATCACTTCTAGGAGAATCTAACCGGAAGCCATCGAATACTGAGTCAAGGCTGTTCGCTTTCTTTCCGCTTTGAGACCGCACAATTATACTTTGTAAATGATACAGCGCCGAGGGTAGGATGTGAGTCCACTTGTGTTTGGGTGGATGTTGCCATTGGTGAAATCAGATAGCCTCGCTTGGCGCCCGCTTGGTTTCTATAGTTTTCATTCACTATAGTCTAGTATTTGGGCTCCAATGGATTTGCCTTGTAGCCACTTTCCGTCTAAACTGTTTCGTATTCAACATATTGAGTTACATTATATCTAAAGTAATCCGGTTTCTTGCTCACAGTTGGATTCATTTTCTTGAAAGCGTCCACAACATCTCCTTCTCCTTCGGTCTTCCTACTTCAATTAAAGTGTGACCCTAGATTAAATGGTTTTACGGAATGGTTTGAGTGTTTTAGTATGTATTTACCCAATTAAAAGGTTTAATGTAACGCAAACCTCACAGTTTTTGTTAGCAACACTGATAACTCTTTCACAAGCTTAACGGGTGAGATTTGATTTTGATTCTGGCCCAGCCGCTGCTTAAATCTAAGATTCACCTGATTTTAATCATTAAAAGCTGAATGCTGATTTATCAAGATAATGTATGGCACATTTAAAAAAATACTGCCATCCCTTATAATTTTATGATTTGCTGATATATTCAATATAAACTACATGGAAACAAGACACGTTAACTGAATATAATTATATTTATTCATATACAATAAAACGTAAGTACTTAGAAGATGTGCTATTGTATAAGTCTAAATTAAATGTCTGATCTGTTCTGTTAACTTCTCATAACTATGACCTAATAATGAGTTCAGCGTTATTAAAACTCCATCCAATCTCTCTCAATGTTCAGAATGTTTATCAATGCAAGGAGTATTCAGGCATTAAATAGTTTAAAAAAATATGTACTTTATATTTATAGTATTTACATGCGCATATAAAATAAAAAAGTCGACATCATCCTTTTCGTCTGCTTGACGCGCTTGATAACATTTTCAGCTGTCGCTTTATAATGGATTGAAGAGCATAGGTGCACAGACCAAAACAAGACTTCATATATACAGAAATTTAATTATAATAAATATTTGTTTGCAAAAGCATTGGGTTGAAAAGATTCATAATTGAGATATTCGTACATTTTTTAACTGGCGCGTAATGCAGTAATGCATAGCCATTTTATGCTAGATCAGTGGTAGGAGTGACCCCTTATATATACAAAATAGGTTAAAGGTCACTAAATGTTTTACAGGTCATTTGAAAGCAGGGGCTCATTTCTATCAAATCACTGTAGATGGTGACCTAGATAAAAGCAGTTTCAATGCATTTAAAAAGATAAGTTTCACAAAAGTTAACCAGCCATTTTAAGTCGCTTGATCATTGTCAATCCGTTTCCCGACACTTTCTAAAATCCGGCGGTGATTCGTCAAGTCCGTACTCGCCAGTGTATGTTTGTGGAACATCGAAGATTTCCGTCCGGTCAAAGAAGTTATACGGCTTCAGGGTGAATCCTGTTTCCACCGCAACCGTCATCGGGACATCTTCTGAGCTAGGAATGTGCACGAAACCCACGGTTACCCAGGCAACCAAGTCCTCGTTAACAATATTTTCGCCATCCAGTATTCGACTGAAATCACCTCTAGGAGAATCCAACCGGAAGCCATCGAATAATGAGTCAAGGAACTGTTCGCTTTCTTTCCGCTTTGAGACCGCACAATTATACTTTGTAAATGATACAGCACCGAGGGTAGGATGGGAGTCCACTTGTGTTTGGGTGGATGTTGCCATTGGTGAAATCAGATAGCCTCGCTTGGCGCCCCAATAGTTTCTATAGTTTTCATTCACTATAGTCCAGTATTTGGGCTCCAATGGATTTGCCTTGTAGCCACTTTCCGTCTGAACTGTTTCGTATTCAACATATTGAGTAACATTATATCTAAAGTAATCCGGTTTCTTGCTCACAGTTGGATTCATTTTCTTGAAAGCGTCCACAACATCTCCTGATTTTAAGTGAATCACCTCGAAACTGTTATTTGCGTCGACCACATCCATATCAACCTTAAATCCAAATAGATGATTGTGAATCAATCCCTGAGCAAAGTCAGAAACCCTGAACCCAAACGGGTCCCTTGCCTCCGGGCTGTCGTCTGTGTTTTTATTACCGTGGTTTGGGTTTTCGGCATCCCAGAAGGCGGTCTGGATGTGGCCGGTGGCGACAAGTTTGGTCTGCAGCTGGCCGTTTAGCTTGAAGTGAAACTCTGTGATGTAGTCGTAGTTAACGATGGTCCCTGGTATACGTACGACCAAGAACGAGTCGCGGAGGCCACCCTGGTAGCTGTTTGACTTGTGCCGCCAGGCCGGACCCTCCCCGTCACTTTCAAAAACACAAATAGAGCGACTGGTGACCGCTTCACCGCTGTAGTAGTCGTAAAATGATGTTTCTAACAGGGTACCGTGTTCCGGGCAATCAACGCCCTTTATTGTTCCGGTGTAGTAACCGATGCCATAGGTTGCGTCCGTGTAAAATGTATTCGACCGTTCAAAACTGTCGCTCCCGTACTGTAGCACTATGTCATTAAGGGATATCTCATAAGCAATTCTGTTGTTCTGAAATCGAACATCAAACAAAGCTGGGCCCCGCATCATCCGAGTGGTTATATCAAATTCCCAACCCATCCAATTTATACGGTGACCTTTGATTGTATATCGCGGTCCTTTCGGTTCATACGTCCGCGGTGGAGGCATGTCCGCGTGCACTCGGAGTCGCCGAGACGTATCCCTGCCCACAGTAAATCGCTGCACTAGCGTGTCCCTATACCCCGCAGGTAGTTTTACTTTCCGTATGGTCCCTGCATTGTAGTCATCAAGTAGTTCCTGGGCGGTGGAATAAGGCCCTTGGTTGAGGTAATGGATGTTGTAGATGGTCCATTCACTTGGAGTTTGGCTTGTTGTGTTAATGTCTAAACTCAGTGGAAGCATGTCAAGTAAGTGATAGTCACCAGAAACGTAGGCAGGATTAAATAGTGCGTTCAGATTAATTACTCTTACATCATGGTTCAGTCCTGGTGGACCATTATATGGCCACCAAAACAGCTCCCCACCATTGAAGTCGGCACCATCAAAGCTTTCCTTAACAAGCGGTTCTAACACTTGCTGTATTGGTTTAAGAACCTCCTCCATTTTAGCTATCTCCCAAAAGTTAATAGCGCGGGCAGTGAACGCATTTTCTCCCGCAGAAGATAGTTCTGTCAACTCCATACGTGTGGCCCCATTAAGCGGTCCGACGATGAACTCCATGACATCCGGCGGGGACGCTCCACCCCGCACCACTACGGCCTTAGCGTGCCTCCCGGGAAACCGCCCATTACGATCCTTGTATTCGAGCACATCTTTCTTAGGAGGCGCATAAATGTCAATCCCTGTGATGTAGTTTGATGTGAATGTCACATTTCCGCCAATGACGTCTGTAACAATACCTTTAGAGATCAAGAAGTCCCTAACAGTCTTCATTTCCGTGGAACTCAATGGGGCAAATACTTCTTGCTCTGTTTGCGGTATAAACGGGTTACGTCTAGGGCACACCTCGCAATCTGCTGACTGGTCTGAAGTGGTGTGAACAGGGAGGGTGGTCGTCTGCTGGGTGGTTCTCGCGCTGCCGCCGTCTTTTCCCATAACACATTCAACCGTGACGTCATCACCGGACGGTCCACCGTGATAGGCGTATATCCCGATAAATATTCCGCCGACGACTCCGCCGGCAAATATTAAAACACCTGCGAAAAGGAAGCAGCAGACGTCGCGAGTACGCAAGCCCTTCTTCTGTCCGCTCTCGTCCAGACCGTACATTGTCGCTTGCTTTCGTTACGAACTGTAAAATAAAGTAAAGGCGCTGTCTATTGACTTATTTTAGGTCCAAACGTTTATCAAAATAGTTCACAAAAACTACATTTGTTTGTATGAGACAGACGTTATTCGGGGCTGCAAAGTAATTGTTTGAAATCAGGAAATAGTGGAATTTGGAATTCGCATTACCTTTTCATTGTATTTTTCTTAGACAATTATTTTTGACGTTTCATTACAGCAGTACGATTGTAATTAGTCTGTCATTAACGGAAATTGCCTCTACACGAGGTCACGCATATTTTCAGTGCTATTAAGATCGAACTGTAGAATATAAATTAAAGATATATGTACGAAATAACTTGTTTTCTTTCACAAACCGTGTAATAAAGTGAAGTTAAAGATGCAAAGAGAAAAAGAAAAACAAAGGTGAAATACCTTTTAGTTTAGTGTCCAAGTTTGCACCAATGACTATGGCAATGCGTTTACCAATTTATACTCGGGTTTTGGAGTTTGCAGAGCGTGAACATGATATATTTATACGAGTACTTGAAATTTTTATATTTGCGGTATAGGATTAAAACAGGCTTGGTTATGCGTGCGTAAATAAAATTTCGCCGTGGATCATTTGTATTGAATAGGTCATACGACGCTCAGACGAGATGAAATAAACATCGTTTTAAAAGTTGTCAAATTTTCTCTGACTTTGAATGTCCATACATGGAATCTGTCTTGCATACATCATGTTTGAAACCTGCCTATTTTCAGTTTGGCTTTTATTATAACATTAATGATACATTAATGTGGTGTTTTTAAATATTTGTAGGGAACCAGTTTTAATAGTGCTGAGGAAGACGACCGCAGTCTCGTTTGTACGAATCGTATGTAACAAGTGTCTTAATGGTAACATTAGTTTCGTTTCAGTTGAAGCAATCATTCAACGTTGACATAAATTGTTATGTTAATTAAACATGATGTGTATAGAATAATTATATTCAAAACATCAATAGTTCGGAATGATTCTTGTATAAGAATGTAAAGTGCGATGCAAATGTTATATGACTTACTAATTGCATTTTTTAATTACTTCATTGAAGGCCACATTGTAAATATGATGTTGTTATGGTTGAACCTGTAATTATGTCGTAATGTTGTTCAGAGAGCATCAAAAGTACTTTATCAAGTAGGTGAATTTATTGTTTTGAACTGTAAGGCTACATTTCTCAATCAAGAATTAACTTTCAAGCATTTTTAACCTTTTGAAAACAATGCATTCATTCGATAATAAACTAGACAACCAACAGTCTGCATGATGTTGTATAAAGTAGAATAAATTTTGAGGAAAAGTTTAAACAAATATTATTCAAAATGAATTATGACTGAGGTTACTGGAGTCTTTATCAGCAGAAAAAATCAAGAGTAGGAACACTGAATAACTTTCATTTAAATTTGTCTGTTCCAATGTATTCAGAAAGTTTACAACTAAATGAAGTGAACATTATATTACATATGATTCTATTTCATACAACAATTTAATAACATCATTTAAACATATTTTCTATAAAGAAATAAACCCACATTTGTCAAACTAAATTAACAATAAATTGTTAACAAGATGGCCGTGGAACCAAACCTCGTTAATGGCCGTGGAACCAAAGCTCGTTAACAAGATGGCCGTGGAACCATCGCTCGTTAACAAGATGGCAGTGGAACCATCGCTCGTTAACAAGATGGCCGTGGAACCATCGCTCGTTAACAAGATGGCCGTGGAACCATCGCTCGTTAACAAGATGAATGTGGAGCCAATGCTTGTTAACAAGATAGCTGTTGAACCATCGCTCGTTAACAAGATGGCCGTAGAACCAAAGCTCGTTAACAAGATGGCCGTGGAACCAAACCTCGTTTACAAGTTGGCCGAGGAACCAAACCTCGTTAACAAGATGGCCGTAGAACCAAAGCTCGTTAACAAGATGGTTGTGGAACCAATGCTCGTCTGTTCTTATATTCTATTCAAACAGGGCATAACTTTACAATCATAATATCCAGAGTTATCCGCCTTACAGTTCAGATACAAATAGTCTCTGGCAACATGTGTACCAAGTTTCATTTGAATATCTTTTAACTGTTTTCGATTGAGTGGCCAATGTTAACTCTTTACACGAAGACAATGCCGACATCAAAAAATGGCTATGAACATTGTTTCGAGTTATGCCCAAGGCTAAACATGACAAAGATGCCAACAACAGAAACAACAACACTAAGGCTAAAAAAAATCAACTTTTTTTTCAAAAACAGAAGAGCTACATGCATGATGTTTCCTACATTGCATCATGCCCCATATAAAGCTCTAATGATTCTTAAATTTCTTCAATGTCATCTTTGATGAAGCATTTTGGAATATGAAACAAAATATCAAATATTTAGTCTGTATGTATAGTTAACAGTAACTCTGACAATATATATGTACAAAAGATTTCTATTATAAATACTGGTATTCACTTTGAAACACATATTTTTTGTTTATGTTTGAAACTTCATATAGCACTTCAATAAACAATGTGTAAATAACTATAAATGAATTAATAAGATCACAGTTTTTGTCAATGTGGAGACTACTGGCACATTTGAAATGATTGACCTAGATCTCGGACTGATCACACTTTATCCTTGATAAAACTGATGTGTCATCAAAACACGTTCAAAACAGTGTGTCCTGCATCTATAACGATGAACTAGTCCTAAAACTACAACCAACAAGCACTAAAAGCTTTTGATCTAAAAGCACCATCACATTACTAGCATTTAAGACATTGAATTAAAACATTAAAACACACAAAGATGACCATTAAACATTTTAATTTGATCACTCCCTGGCAGAGTTGCTAAGGGTGGGGTCTCTATGGTGTGAGGGTCACTAAGGTCTGAGGGTCACTAAGGTGTGAGGGTCACTAAGGTCTCAGAGTCTCTAAGGTCTCAGAATTATCAGAGTCTCTAAGGTCTCTAATGTTCTGGGCCCATATTCAAAACATTTTAACTCTGAAATTGAGACTCAAATGGCAAAAAAAATAATCTAAGTTTTGCTGTAAAAGAGCTATGATGGTAAAAGTTGTGGTATCTGTTACAAATAACCTGTTTTATGATCAGATACACATCTTTAAGAGCCTGAGTCTCCAGCTCTGGGCTACTAACATATTGAGCCTGAATGCTTTATCATTTTTGATTTTTTTTTATAATCAATGATAAAACCTATTATTTGGAACATGTTAGGAAGCTTAATCTTGTATGCTCTACAAGTAGCAACAGCGCAATAAAAATCTGTTTGGCCTTTTATAGATTTAGGACGTAAATGAAAATGGAAATGGGTCAAACTTCCATCCTAGTACTTGGCAAACATCTTTGCGCATAAGCCAGGGAAGGTCTTTGTTTTGCAATTGCCCTGGTTGGTCAAACATGATGTCCATCATATCAGCAGAAGACAGTTTTTGTTGTGAGAAACCCCATGAAGGTTGTATTTCTGCCCTTTAAGGTTGTATTTCTGCCAGTGAAGGTCGCATTTTTGCCCATGGTGAATATTGTTTTTCTGGCAAGGGTTGCGGGTTAGGATGTGGTGAGTAGCTTCACTCTTTCATCCTTTATACTGTACATCACGATACAGGTACACCTACAGGAAGACAAATATGTAAGGAAACATGACATCATCAATATATAAACAGTGAAGTGTTGGTTATCAGTCCCATTTCTTACAAATTTAACTGTAAGGAAAACTTTCCAACTATCACTTTGTTAACTTTGAGCAACAGTATGGAAGTATACAATAAGTGGAGGAAATACCTACAATTATGTTTACTGTTTAAATGAACCATACTATATGTCCTTAAATTGTTACAATAAAAGTGAAATTCACTATTTAAACACATCAGTAGCCCTGTAATTGAGTGTGAAATGGTTGTCCAGCCATGTAGAATGGTAAATGACCAGTGATAACAGTCACACTTACTTATCTTTGAACACCAGCTGGTGGATGTGGTCCATTATTTTGCTCATGTACTTCTTGTATCGAGGCAATCTGCAGTAAATCAAGCATATACAATCTAGGTTCAGTAACACTAAAATATTGAAGATAAAAAATAAACTACATTTTGTATTGCTTGATATGGTAATAAAAACCCATTTTTTTACAAATATAACTTAAGTCTTTAACACATCTAGTGAGACAAAAAAAGTGCTCGGAGTGAATGGTAACACTTATTGGTTGTAATTTTTCATTGAAACAAGGGGCATAACTTACGATTTTTAAAGCTATACATGTGCGTTACTTCTCTGGCAACATGTTTATCATGTTGATTTCAATGTCATTTTGAGTTAAGTGAAGATTAAAGATTTACCACTCAGGCACCAAGTCAACATATGTATCTCTACTTGACTTCCTGATGTTCTGAAAACTGTTGAGCTATAAATCGAATCTTCTTTCTGAAGAATCCTATTTTATAATATTTCAGTATCATACAGAACCTTTTTAAATGCATACATACTTTTCAACAATAGCACCAATACTACTTTCAAATGCAGACTCTGAATTATCAATCTGAAATGAAATTAATTTTGATAAGAATTATCATCATTTTGAATTAGCACAATCACTTTACAAAAAGACCTCTACACAGTAACATTACAGTTACCCAAAACGATTTAATGTTCCTCGTTCAATGCATCATTTACAGTATAAATTGATAATTATTGATAATGATAAATTTAGCAAAAAAGCGCAAATTCATCTATTCCTCAAGTATACATACGTCAATGAATGCGGTGATGATTTTGATGGCGGACAGTGACATCTCTAAGGCAACAACCTCCAGGCACTTGAGCCAGGGGAAACACAGCGTCACCCGTGACACAATCTGTAGATTAATACATGGTAATAAGACTTTAGGAACGCAGTCATCTTTTTTTTATGCATATGCCAGATCACATGATGGTTGACCCTAAATGTGGGGGTGTGATGAAGTAGGTACATGTACATGAGTTCTGCTCATGAGACATACAACAAGTTTTGTGTATGACCTCGAGATGAGTCCTGCACATGCCACATGCCTCTTTATGAATCAAAGAAATGTGCCAAGTTATTGTACAATCTCTTCATGCATGACAATGTAACCGTGCATAAACAGAAAAAGCCAAAGGACAGACAGATGCACAGATAAACAGCATAATTTTAACATGCTCATCTTCAGGGGCGTCAGGGGCATAACCTCTGCATGACAAGATTACAGCCCAAAAAGGAATGCTTTTTCTCTATAAGCTTATATGCATCAAACCATAAAGATTAGCCTATAAGTGTGACCTTGACCGCTGGTCGAACAGACACATTGCCTTTATATACCTTAAACATGTGACATAATTTTAAAATCTCTCCTGGTGCGACAAAATTAAAGCCCAAACATGACCAACTTTATCAAAGTGCATATATGCAGCGTTCCATAGTTATAAATCTATGTTTGACCCTGAATTTTAAAGTAGGGATGTGGGTCTTGCACATGCCACATTCCCTTTATGTACCAAATACATGTGCCAATTCATTTTAAAATCCCTCTGTGTATGACAATCTTAATTTCAATATGCCCACCTTCGGAGGTATAAAAAAAAGAGCAACAGCTTGTTGTAACTTTACACTTATATTGTTTGGTGTTAATTTTTACCTGTTTTTTTTAATGCCATTATTTTTTTTAATCAGCTAGCATTATTACACATGAATAATTAAATAATTATCAAGAATTTTGTCATTGGCCACTTTGCAGCACTTTCTATATGAAAGTGTACCAAATGCATAAAACAGCATGATTTTTTTTAATTTAAAGCACGCATGTTGCTAAGCAACACCAAGTACATCTTGTCACCTGAGCCTCATGTTTCTTCTTAGTGTTGGAGGCCATCTTGGTGTTTGCCTCCAGTATGAAACTGAAGTTTCCGGAAATGTTTCCTGACCCTGACTGGCTGAAGATATCCTGGCCGGATGAAACATGAGGGAAGGACTTGTTGCTGCCAGAACCAACAGCACTGGGCTTGCTCTCACTGAAAAACACAAATATTGTAGTGGGCTAGCTCTGGCCCTACGTGTATTACAGTTCTGGCGCGGACTTTAGGCTGACATCCGGGTGATAAGTCACAAACAACTAGAACTGTAAGCCAAAGGCTAACGAATACCCCCCAACCCTTCCCTGTGATATTCCAAAATGAAGGTGGACGGGTGAATTTGGCAGTCTGCCAACCCAATTTCTGTTTACCCACCCCCACCCCCCCACACATGAGTACCAAGGAAATAATACAGGTGTAAAAAATCACATATACAAAGGTTCACATAATGGTCATGGATATCCATGGATATCTGAAAGTTTGTTGTTTCTCTCATTTTCACCATAAAAGGGTCATGACTCCTGGCAGGATATTCCAAAATGAAGGTGGACGGGTGAATTTGGCAGTCTGCCAACCCAATTTCTGTTTACCCACCCCCACCCCCCCCACACATGAGTACCAAGGAAATAATACAGGTGTAAAAAATGACATATACAAAGGTTCACATAATGGTCATGGATATCTGAAAGTTTGAGAAAAATATATTGAAAAATGACAAAGGAGTAGGCTACCAAAGCGAATATTACCCCACTCCCACCCACCTCAGGGGAGATAACAAACCTGTTTCTCTCATTTTCACCATAAAGGGGTCATGATGAAAAATGACAAAGGAGTAGGCCACCAAAGCGAATATTACCCCACTCCCACCCACCTCAGGGGAGATAACAAACCTGTTTCTCTCATTTTCACCATAAAGGGGTCATGACTCCTGACAGGATATTCCAAAATGAAGGTGGACGGGTGAATTTGACAGTCTGCCAACCCAATTTCTGTTTACCCACCCCCACCACCTCCCCCCCACACATGAGTACCAAGGAAAAAATACAGGTGCACAAAATCACATATACAAAGGTTCACATCATGGTCATGGATAGCTGAAAGTTTGAGAAAAATGACAGGAGTAGGCCACCAAAGCGAATATTGTAACAAATTTAAGGCCTGTATGCACCTAACTTCAGGACTTTTGATGGTCTTTTTAAGGACAAAATCAATTAAAGGTCTTTTTAAGGCCATGCAAACATTCTGATTAATACAGGTGCACCAAATCACATATTCAACAGTTCATATCATGGTCATTGACATCTGAAAGTTTGAAAAAGATTTATAGAAAAAATGAGAAAAAATGACCAAGGATTAGGCTAGACAAAGCTGTATAATTTTTGCCTATTTTAACTTATTCAGGGTCCATAATTGGAGACATGATCATGTGATTCCAACCACAATCACAGGGGCAAATGTTCTCACCATGGCTAAAAGTTTGAAAAAGATTCATTCAAAAATGACGAAGGAGTAGGACGAACAAAACTAATTTTACCCAATTTAACTCATTAAGGGGCCACAACTCCACTCAGGATCATGTGACTCCCACCAAATTCATGGAGGCAAAGGTTTACATCATGGCCATTAATATTTGAAAGTTTGAAAAAGATTTGCTCAATAGCTTCAAAGAAGAATCCTGGACAAAGCTAATTTTGCCCAATTTAACTCATTAAGGGGCCACAACTCCACTCAGGATCATGCGACTCTGACCAAATCCACGGAGGCACAGGTTTACATCATGGTCATTAATATTTGAAAGTTTGAAAAAGATTTGTTCAATAACGACAAAGATGAATCCCGGACAAAAAAAAACGGACGGACAGACGGACAGACAGACAGACGGACAGACGGACAACCCGATTCCAGTATACCCCCCCCAAACTTTGTTTTTGGGGGTATAATAATAACCGTTAAAATATTTATTCAGTTTACTATGTTAACATCAACAAGAAAGCATGCATGGTAAAACCGTCATTTTGAGAAAGGTTAAAATGTTGTTATAGTTTATGACTAAAGCAGTTTTATTTCCCTGTCAATCAAACACTAAAACATCAAACGCCTTAAATTGATAAAATGTTAATAAAACCTTAGCAAAATCTTATAAATTACTTAAACGTTGTAAAACAGTTCCACTTATTATTTAACTAATGTTCTTTAATATTTCTTGATTCTTTTATGCTATAATTACTTTGAAAAAATGCCGAGATGTTAAACGCAGGCTTCCGCCACGAAAGAAAACTGGAGAACTCCTGAGCAAAAATCTACGCTCCTTATATATGCCTGATGCAGACTATTGCATCGACTCGTAGATCGACACCAAAAAAGCGCATCGACTACAGCTGATTGATCTAGGAAAATGCGATCGATCGCCTAAAATTGAATCGACTAATAAAACTTTGATCGGTCTAAAAATAGAACCGCTGAAAATATGGCTATTAAGATAGTTATGCTAGAATATACATTTTCGCCTTAAGTTTTCAGGGCTAAAGCAAAGCAAAATTACAATACAAGGTAAAAATTATCAACCTCATGAGTTTAAACTTCGCGGTTATAGCAACCTTGGTAAAAAGGATGTGACGTAAATGTCAAAAATCAATGAAACAATATGGCTGACTATGATATTGCAATAAGTTGCTATGAAACAGACAAAATTACATGATATTTCTCATGTTTTAAAAGTAAGAAGCTTATGAAATGAAGTCTTATAAGTCTGTTACACAATATAGCTAAGTTGCTTGCATGTTCTAAATCGGAATATACGTTGGATTAGCAGGAAACAGTAAACGAAATGCCGGGTGGGGTATTTCTACAAAGTAAACTCGTGTCTATAATTGGGTTTAAAATTAAGTTACCCCATCGCGGACAACAACAAATTTGACATGACAACTGTGAGTGCTTTGATAATAACACTTTCACTTAATATATATGTACAGTCAGTGTCACAACACCGGGGCACATCATCATGTACTCTGAAAGTATATCATGTTTGCCTACATTTTGGTATGTGGGTATGAGTATAAACATGTACATTGTAGAAGTTAAGGATCATACCTTACATTTTCATACCCAAAGATAAACCCCCCAGCTTAATGTGTTCAAGTATGTATTTCTTAAAAAAAAACTGTTTTGTTTACTTTAATGTCGAGTGAAAACATTTGTTCATATATGTATCACTTTATCAATTATAGAGGATCCATAAACAAACTGCCTTCAATGGGTGTACACTTCGTCTTGTTTGATTTCCTCCCTTCCCCTACCTGTCTACTGTGTATTTCCCACTTGACCCCCTCCCTCCCCCTACCTGTCTACTGTGTGTTTCCCACTCGACCCCCTCCCTCCCCCTAACTGTCTGCTGTGTATTTCACACTTGACCCCTTCCCTTCCCCTACCTGTCTACTGTGTATTTCCCACTTGACCCCCTTTCTCCCCCTACCTGTCTACTGTGTATTTCCCACTTGTCCCCTTCCCTTCCCCTACCTGTCTACTGTGTATTTCTCACTTGACCCCCTTTCTCCCCCTACCTGTCTACTGTGTATTTCCCACTTGTCCCCTTCCCTTCCCCTATCCGTCTACTGTGTATTTCTCACTTGACCCCCTTTCTTTCCCTACCTGTCTACTGTGTGTATCCCAGTTGACCCCCTCCCTCCCCCTACCTGTCTACTGTGTATTTCCCACTTGACCCCCTCCCTCCCCCTAACTGTCTACTGTGTATATATCCCACTTGACCCCCTCCCTTCCCCTCTCTGTCTACTGTGTATTTCCCACTTGACCCCCTCCCTCCCCCTACCTGTCTACTGTGTATTTCCCACTTGACCCCCTCCCTTCCCCTATCTGTCTACTGTGTATATATCCCACTTGACCCCCTCCCTTCCCCTATCTGTCTACTGTGTATTTCCCACTTGACCCCCTCCCTCCCCCTACCTGTCTACTTGGTATTTCCCACTTGACCCCCATCCCTTCCCCTACCTTTCTACTGTGTATATCCCACTTGACCCCCCTCCCTTCCCCTATCTGTCTACTGTGTATTTCCCACTTGACCCCCTCCCTTCCCCTATCTGTCTACTGTGTATTTCCCCTTCCCCTATCTGTCTACTGTGTATTTCCCATTTGACCCCTCCCTTCCCCTACCTGCCTACTGTGTATATCCCACTTGACCCCTCCCTTCCCCTACCTGTCTACTGTGTATTTCCCATTTGACCCCTCCCTTCCCCTATTTGTCTACTGTGTATTTCCCACTTGACCCCCTCCCTTCCCCTATCTGTCTACTGTGTATTTCCCATTTGACCCCTCCCTTCCCCTACCTGCCTACTGTGTATATCCCACTTGACCCCTCCCTTCCCCTACCTGTCTACTGTGTGTATCTTCTGCTGTAGAAACTCCACCAGGGCACTGACAGCCACGACCTTCTCTGTAATCCTTTCCTTCTCTATTGTTCGAACCTGGAGTGGGAGGATATCAAAATATAATTTTAAATATTAATCATTAATAGAAGAAATACAATTAGGGCCGATTACAATACGTAGCACAATTTAACTTTATCTTCATGCCTCAGCATAAGACAGACTGTCAAAAAGATCAATGTAAACATCACTTTTCTTTCACGCCCACACGCTTTCCCACCTTCACAGTAGATCCTTCTGTATCCTTCAATATGACCAGCTGGGAGATTCCCTGGGCTCGGCAGAAATCCTGGATCTCTTCCTGACCCTAATAAACACACAGCATCATTTACATGTACAAGGGTACTTAGAAGTTATGTTGAATTAAATAACATGCTTGAATATCCCATTTTACTCAAATCTTCTACGTGAACATAATCTACTACACATGAACTTTTCCTAAAAATTGATGTAGCAATGGAAAGCAATGTAATTTTAAAGTATGATGATGGAACTGAGCTACCATGTGTGAGGTAGGAATGTCAGAAGGGAGAACATTTACCATATCATTCTGACTAAGACAATTGAACTTAGAAAGGGCCTTTACCAGGTATAGAGCAAATCCCAGGGCAATAAAAATAAAGGTGTGGTGTAATTGCTGGACATATATAAATGAAATAGTGGTAAAACTTATTAATCATTTAATCAAATTGTTGTCATAATTATGTTTTCCTATGTATAGTTTCAAAGACAGGCTTAAAGGGCATATATATAATACTGGAAATGATGCTTCAAGTAAAATGTGTCAGCGCCTTGAACATGCACAAAGAGCAGACTACTCTGACGGTTTTAAACAATGGATAGAAGGATCAGAGAAATGCATATGTGTACATGGTGGCATATTATGTTGGCTTATAACAATGCAATTTTTGTATCTATTGCGGGTTGCATAAAATCTATATAAAAAAACCTTGTATACAAAATATTGGAGATGTTTTGACTGCTTGTCTTGAAAAAGACATGTTTGAAAGCCATGACTTTTAAGATTAGTGTAATGCGACAGTAATAAGAAATGTGGCGCATCGTGCGAATTTGGGCCTTCAGACATAAATATTACAAATGAAATAATCATAAATGAAAATGTCAAAAATAATGATTTTGTCTATGTTATCAATTTCTTCCAAACTTCTTTCTTTTTAAGGTTTGTCATTGGTGCATCATTTTGTCGACGATTTATTACCATTGGTTTACTCATGTTTCCATAGCAACCATGAATTTTGTTCCGAATTATTTTGACTGCATTCATAGTCTGTGTTTAAATCGGCACAATGTGTTAAAAGTACAAAAATTAATCATCATTTCTTTCTTAATTTATGTTCCTTAAAGATTCTGTGTTAAGAATAATGTTCTTTCGTATCAACCTTATGTGAATGATGTCAAATTTAGTATTCAAAATGCGCAATACATGGTCTCACTTGTAAACACATATCTTACCCAACTGAAGTGATATCATCATGAAATGTTCAGAATTACTTCTTGAAATGTCATTTAATTCAAATACCTTAAAACATAATAATAGCAATTATATGTCCGAAGGCCCAAAACCGTGCAATGCGGCTCATATTATGTTTTAGGTTTTTAGTAGTTGCTAATAGTTTATGCCTTGATCGTTAATAGGAAAACAGATAAGTTATAGAATCACTGTTGGGTTTCCTGTTGAGAAAGCAGTACGGATGTGAAAGGCTTTGGCCTCTGATCAAACCAATAACCTATTTACAGTCCTTACTCACCTCTAATGTCTCATGCAGTATTTCTGCTTTGAGCCCTGCCCTCCACATGTCGCGAACAAGAGCCATCCTCTCCTTCAACATGGGTTGATGCCCTATAGTACACACCAGCACATCATAAGCACTGGGAGGTTGGAACTGAAAGGAAGCCTGTGTTTGTTTTAAATATTCTACAATATTTATGCTACTGCAATGTCGTCTTTGTCAATCATACGAACACATCATAAGCACTTTTTGGCATAAGCACTTTAATTGAACACAACGTGGTTGAACAGAATTGTGAAGAGACTACTACACCAAAAGTCATTCTGTTTACAAACATAAGCTTAAAATGAGAAAAATATAACCTTCAAGCATTAAGTAACTCTCCTGAATCCTCATAATGACTTGGATAAAAATTCTCTTCATGTAGCTTCAGTATATTTCAATATTTGTATAATACTACTCACATCCTGTTGTTCTAACATGGCCTGGACAATTTTCTCAAAGGTGATGCTGACACCCACAGCAGACTGCCGTGAGTCGGCCTTCCTGTGTCGACTCTCAAACTGCTCTATCTGAAACACAAACAAAACTGTACTGAAGTTTAGAAATGAGTCACGAACAATTGTTGCTTCAAAACTCTTGCTGACAATGATGGCAATTCCATATTGTTACATGAAGTACTGACAAACAACAAATAAAAATTATTTCATAAATTATCTCATTAACGCCCGTTCAAGGGATGCAAATATTTTTCAAAAATCTGTCTGAAACAGCAAGAAAACATTAGAAAAAACGTGAATGTTTACACCCTCAAAAATGTGTATTATCCCTGTAATCCATGCACTTTTCAATTATCAAGCATCAGCAGATGAAAGTATGATAAATATCTGAAATAAAATGGTGCAGAAACCGTATGATACTAATTTTTAAAGCATGTTAAAGTGTAAAACTCATGGTAAATTCACCACTAACCAGGTGATTAAAGCGTCCCCCAGCAGCCAGCACCTCGCAGACGGTTTTCTTCTTGTGCATGACATCATACGCTACTTGAAACGTGACTCCCCTGTATAGAGGTGTGGTGTACATGCCGCCCACACTCACAATCACCTGCAAACAAGGCAGAGCTTGTCAAGTAAATATGTCATTTGAATTCATATATTAGAAATTATAGCTTCAAGTTTTGTACTTCAGTAGTTACACATAACATTATTAACAAGAGAGGTGTGTAATGAACAACCATAATATCCTGTTGTTGATTTTGTAAGTCAAACAGGGAACATAACTCAAAAATTGTTCAAGAAAGAGTTATTGGCCTTACTTTTAATGTGCATATTGTCTCTGGCAACATGTGTACCAAGTTCATTTCAATAGTTTTTGAGTGATAGCCAAGCCAAGGACAATGGTTATGCGAAACAAAAATGATGTCAACACCAAGAAAATCCAATTCCCTGACTTTTAAAAAAAAGAACAGGCTACTAAAATTTGTGATATATTGTCCACATCATTATTGAAGGCACATGTATTTTCAATCATCTTTATTCCCTTCATGATACACACAAAAGTTATAGTTAAGACATATTGTCTGATGGTCAATAAATGCTGGCTTATAATCGAAATACCATGCAATAACTTTCACATGAAGACCTACTGGTAGTTTGAGCCCCAGGTTTTCAGCGCTGGTCTTGACAGCCTCTATCTCATGTAAACCAGTCTTGGCAAGTGTTGCTGCCTGCAAGGGAAGTTATATATGGTATAGCTTGAGCACAATTAACTTCATAGCAACATATAGTCTTGCTATATATGAAGTACATGTAATGACAAAAGTAAACTGTTTTTAAGTCATTTATAAGAATCTTTTTGTTTCTTAAGCATTGACTATGACGAACATTACACATACATGCACAGTTATTAAATCGCGAGAATATACATGTAGCTCTACGTTAACGAGTCTTCAATCTTTAATAACTTTAATTTACCATTAATGATGTATTAAGCAATGTCCAACACACAAAATATTGACTGAGATTGCTTTTTTAATTAATGTTTATGATGAAGTACCTACCTCTCCCTTAGCCTTCGTAAGCATGCGAAGGATGCTCTGGACTTTGTGAATTGGCCCCTCAGTTTCAAGCAGAGTCAATAACATCTGGGCCGACTGTTCTGACAACTCAAACTGGCTTAGGGTGGCCAGTCGTGACTTGCTATCCCGCTGAAAATAAACTACTAGTTTAAATTTTTTTGGTGAATTTTTTTAGCTTCCTTATTTTGCCTAACTTAAGTTCTACCATACATGTTTACTTGTCACTAACATATTAAACAGCGTTTTGGGATACAATCAAATGGTGAACAAATTAACCCCATATCAATGAAGAACATGTAGCCTAATGCATCATGCACCACCTCCAGTGCCTCGACCGCCTCCCTAGTTGTATGACTATGGCAAGCCAACATGATTCACATAGGCACGTTTATTTGGCCAAGAAGGTGCTGTTCAATACATACCCTGACCGCCACTAGCGCCCGTACCACCTCCCCATGTTGTGACTCGGGCACACCAACATGTAGCAGTGAGGCAGTGACAAGTGATGTATGGTGGAGCTTCACATAGTAGTTGCGTTGTTGGAGGGGAGGGAACTCATTGATGATGTCCTGCACCACCACAATCACTTCACCATCTGGTATCAAACTGCAAACAAATTTTCAGTTAATAATGGTCTAATATTGTCATCAAATAAAACTTACTTTGATTTGTTTTGAAGCAGAAAAATCTACAATGTACTATCAGGCTACGATATCATGCCATACAGAAACAAGAGGCCAACACGGTCCAATATCAGTCACCTGATTAAAATGACACTACAATTTGAATGTTTTTGGAGGAGAATCACTAAATAAGGCTACATCAAAGGTCTACATTGAAGAGCATTTCCTGTTGTCAAAATTAAAAACTTTATTTCGCATCACTGACTAACCTATTGAAACAAAATAAATACCAAAAAAGAAAGATAACTCTCAAAATCAACCACCAAAGACGAGTCAGCTCTATTTGCAGGACTAGGAGCATTTCTGTGAAAATTTTGAAATCTGGCCAGCGGTTTCTGAGATTATTTTTGAAGTTTTAATGTCATAGTGAAAACAAGTCCTGCCCCCTGTCTTCCAAGTTTTTAACCAAATGACATGGCTTAAAGAATTTGATTCAAGACCACCATAGAAACATTTCAGTGAAATTATTTTGAAATCAGGCAACAGGTTCTGAGAAGAAGATTTTTCTTTCTGGCAACAAGAGATCTACATGGAACCATTTTTAATTTTAAGGAATCTGAAAGAGGACCATCCAAGGGAAATTCCTGTAAAATTTGGTTACAAATGGCCTAGTGGTTTATAAGGAGAAGTTGTTTGAAGGAAAATGTTGACAACAGATGATGACAGACAGTCCCCTATCACAATAACTCATTCTTTAGCACAAAGTGCTCAGGTGAGCTAAAAATTAACAAAGAAGTTATGTACAATATACAATTACCCTACAATATCATGCCATACAGGAAAAAAATAACATTTTGATGAACCTAAAAATAAATCACTCTTCAAATAGATGAAGAACAAATTATACTGTACACTAAACTTTCCACTACACAATTTACATTTAACTATACTTGAAATGAGCAAAATCATCAAATCAGTGCACTGTACAATGTGAAATTATTTTACAAGTAAATGCTCACCTAAATGAATTTGTGACAATGTCGAAGGCACACTCAGTTAGTTCCCTTGGATGGAAGCCCCCCACCTTCTTTTTTCTGTACACCTTGTCTATACAGTAGCGCTTAATGTAGTTTACATTAGTCCGTGATATGTAGCGAGCAAACGGCATCTGAAACAAAAGTTATACTCCTGTTATTAGAAACTAATATAATTCTTCAAGATCCGCTAATTAATTAGTATACTGATAAATGGTATTTGGTTATGTTTAAATGTGAACCCTCTATTTAGCAAGACAACAGTCTGAACATGTACCGCTACTCTTTGGTGGAACGAAAAAGGTTTCAAATATTTTCACCCCTATATAACCAGCGTAAAAATAACGTTCAAGGGCACATTAATTCAACAAGAGGGCCAAATGGCCCTGAATCGCTCACCTGTCATATATTGCACATTCTTCCATTATATACAAATATTGAAAACCTAAGCCTATGAACACGGGGCGTGGCCAATTTTGACCCCAGGGCTAAAGTTTGAACAATCTTAATAGTGGTCCGATAAACGATGCTTCATACCAAATATCTAAGGCCTTCGCCTTTTGGTTTCGGAGAAGAAGATTACTTAAGTTTTCATCATATACATATATAAGGAAACCCATGACCGCCCGGGTGGGGCCATTTTTTGACCCCAGAGCCAAAGATTGAACAATATTGGTACAAGTCAACTAGATGGTATATCATGCCAAATATCTAAGCTCTTGTCACTACTTGATTTTACGTGTGTATCTATATATGTATATTTGTAATTAATTGTTGTATGTGGCCCATATTGAAAATTGGTATGTGTACTAAATATGTTATCCAGTTTAAATTAAGACGTTATTTGTCTTTGTGAGTTCGGAGAAGATTTTTTAAGTTTTCACTATAACCCATATAGAGAAAAACCATTAGCCTCGGGGTGTGGCCAATGTTGACCCCAGGGCCATAATTTGAACAAACTTTGTAGAGGTCCACTATACGATGAATCATGCCAAATATCTAAGCTCTAAGCCACGTAAGTTCAGAGGAGATGATTTTTGAAGTTTTCACTATAAACATATAGAGAAAACCCATGACCCCCCAAGGGGGCGGGGCCAATTTTGACCCCAAGGCCATAATTTGAACAATCTTTGTAGAGGTCCACTAGATGATGAATCATGCCAAATATCTAAGCTCTAGTCCAAGTAAGTTCAGAGGAGAAGATTTTTGAAGTTTTAACTATAAACATATAGAGAAAACCCATGACCCCCCGGGGCGGGGCCAATTTTGAACAATCTTTGTAGAGGTCCACTAGACGATGAATCATGCCAAATATCTAAGCTCTAAGCAACGTAAGTTCAGAAGAGATTTTTGATTTTATTTACTATAAACATATAGAGAAAACCCATGACCCCCCGGGGCGGGGCCAATTTTGACCCAAAGGCCATAATTTGAACAATCTTTGTAGAGGTCCACTAGACGATGAATCATGCCAAATATCTAAGCTCTAGTCCAAGTAAGTTCAGAGGAGAAGATTTTTGAAGTTTTAACTATAAACATATCAAGTATACCCATGACCCCCCAGGGCGGGGTCAATTTTGACCCCAAGGCCATAATTTGAACAATCTTTGTAGAGGTCAACTAGACGATGAACCATGCCAAATATCTAAGCTCTAGTCCAAGTAAGTTCAAAGGAGAAGATTTTTGAAGTTTTCACTATAAACATATAGAGAAAACCCATTACCCCCAGGGCGGGGCCAATTTTGAATCCAAGGCCATAATTTGAACAATCTTTGTAAAGGTCCACTAGACGATGAATCATGCCAAATATCTAAGCTCTAGTCCAAGTAAGTTCAGAGGAGAAGATTTTTGAAGTTTTACATATAAACATATAGAGAATACCCATGACCCCCCGGGGCGGGGCCAATTTTGACCCCAGGGCCATAATTTGAACAAACTTTGTAGAGGTCCACTAGACGATGAATCATGCCAAATATCTAAGCTCTAGGCCAAGTAAGTTCAGAGGAGAAGATTTTTTAAGTTTTCACTATAAACATATAGAGAAAATCCATGACCCCCGGGGCAGGGCCAATTTTGACCCAAGGGCCATAATTTGAACAAACTTTGTAGAGGTCCACTAGACGATGAATCATGCCAAATATCTAAGCTCTAGGCCAAGTAAGTTCAGAGGAGAAGATTTTTTAAGGTTTTCACTATAAACATATAGAGAAAACCCATGACCCCTCGGGGCAGCGCCAATTTTGACCCAAAGGCCAAAATTTGAACAAACTTTGTAGAGGTCCACTAGACGATGAATCATGCCAAATATCTAAGCTCTAGTCCAAGTAAGTTAAGAGGAGAAGATTTTTGAAGTTTTAACTATAAACATATCAAGTATACCCATGACCCCCGGGGCGGGGCCAATTTTGACCCCAAGGCCATAATTTGAACAATCTTTGTAAAGGTCCACTAGACAATGAATCATGCCAAATATCTAAGCTCTAGTCCAAGTAAGTTCAGAGGAGAAGATTTTTGAAGTTTTAACTATAAACTTATAGAGAATACCCATGACCCCCCGGGGCGGGGCCAATTTTGACCCCAGGGCCATAATTTGAACAAACTTTGTAGAGGTCCACTAGACGATGAATCATGCCAAATATCTAAGCTCTAGGCCAAGTAAGTTCAGAGGAGAAGATTTTTGAAGTTTTCACTATAAACATATAGAGAAAACCCATGACCCCCCGGGACGGGGCCAACTTTGACCCCAGGGCCATAATTTGAACAAACTTTGTAGAGGTCCACTAGACGATGAACCATGCCAAATATCTAAGCTCTAGGCCAAGTAAGTTCAGAGGAGAAGATTTTTTAAGGTTTTCACTATAAACATATAGAGAAAACCCATGACCCCCCGGGGCGGGGCCAATTTTGACCCCAGGGCCATAATTTGAACAAACTTTGTAGAGGTCCACTAGACGATGAACCATGCCAAATATCTAAGCTCTAGGCCAAGTAAGTTCAGAGGAGAAGATTTTTTAAGTTTTCACTATAAACATATAGAGAAAACCCATGACCCCCCGGGGCGGGGCCAATTTTGACCCCAGGGCCATAATTTGAACAAACTTTGTAGAGGTCCACTAGACGATGAATCATGCCAAATATCTAAGCTCTAGGCCAAGTAAGTTCAGAGGAGAAGATTTTTTAAGTTTTCACTATAAACATATAGAGAAAACCCATGACCCCCGGGACGTGGCCAATTTTGACCCCAGGGCCATAATTTGAACAATCTTGGTAGAGGACCATTTGGTGATCCTACCTACCATATATCAACGGCCTAAGCCTTGTGGTTTGGGAGAAGAAGATTTTTAAAGTTTTTCCTTTTGGTTGCCATGGCAACCAGAGTTCTGTATGGAATTGAATTCTTTGAACAACTTTGATAGAAGACAACCCAAGGAACCTATGAAGTTTTATTAATATTGGCCTAGCGGTTAAGGAGGAGATGTCTTTTAAGTAAATTGTTGACGGATTTATTAATTAATATCTGCCATAAATAGAATGATACAAGAAAATTCAAATAGACATTATTTAAGAGTCGGTAGTTGCACTTGCAAAATGATAATCATATTTATCAGATATATGAAACAGCTGAAAGTTCTCAAACATAGACATTTATGTTCAAATATCACCGGTAAATAAAAATAATTGACCTAGTGACCTAGTTTTTGACCTGGGTTGACCCAATATGGAACTTGACCTAGCTTATGTTAAGATGATCATTCTGACCAAGTTTCATTAAGATAAGGCTAAAATTGTGACCTCTATTTTGTTCACAAGGTTTTTCTAATAATTGACCTAGTGACCTAGTTATTGACTGTGTATGACCCAATATCGAACTTGACCCAGATTTTATAGAGATGATCATTCTGACCAAGTTGCATTAAGATTAGCCTAAAATTGTGACCTCTATTGTGTTCACAAGGTTTTTGTACTAATTGACCTAGTGACCTAGTTATTGACCGCAGATGACCCAATATCGAACTTGACCTAGATTTTATAGAGATGATCATTCTGACCAAGTTGCATTGAGATTAGGCTAAAATTGTGATCTCTATTGTGTTCACAAGGTTTTTCTAATAATTGACCTAGTGACCTAGTTATTGACCGTGAATGACCCAATATCAAACTTGACCTACATTTTATAGCGATGATCATTCTGACCAAGTTGCATTGAGATTAGGCTAAAATTGTGACCTCTATTGTGTTCACAAGGTTTTTGTAATAATTGACCTAGTGACCTAGTTATTGACCGTGAATGACCCAATATCGAACTTGACCTACATTTTATAGCGATGATCATTCTGACCAAGTTGCATTGAGATTAGGCTAAAATTGTGACCTCTATTGTGTTCACAAGGTTTTTCTACTAATTGACCTAGTGACCTAGTTATTGACCGCGGATGACCCAATATCGAACTTGACCTAAATTTTATAGAGATGATCATTCTGACCAAGTTGCATTGAAATTAGGCTAAAATTGTGACCTCTAATGTGTTCACAAGGTATTTCTACTAATTGACCTACTGACCTAGTTTTTGACCCCAGATGACCCAATATCGAACTTGACCTAGATTTCATAGAGATGATCAGTCTGACCAAGTTTCATAAAGATTAGGTCAAAATTGTGACCTCTGTTGTGTTCACAAGGTTTTTCTAATAATTGACCTAGTGACCTAGTTATTGACTGCGGATGACCCAATATCGAACTTGACCTAGATTTTATAGAGATGATTATTCTGACCAACTTGCATTGAGATTAGGCTAAAATTGTGACCTCTATTGTGTTCACAAGGTTTTTGTACTAATTGACCTAGTGACCTAGTTGTTGACCGCGGATGACCCAATATCGAACTTGACCTACATTTTATAGAGATGATCATTCTGACCAAGTTGCATTGAGATTAGGCTAAAATTGTGACCTCTTTTGTGTTCACAAGGTTTTTCTACTAATTGACCTAGTGACCTAGTTTTTGACCTGGGTTGACCCAATATGGAACTTGACCTAGCTTATGTTAAGATGATCATTCTGACCAAGTTTCATTAAGATAAGGCTAAAATTGTGACCTCTATTTTGTTCACAAGGTTTTTCTAATAATTGACCTAGTGACCTAGTTATTGACTGCGTATGACCCAATATCGAACTTGACCCAGATTTTATAGAGATGATCATTCTGACCAAGTTGCATTAAGATTAGCCTAAAATTGTGACCTCTATTGTGTTCACAAGGTTTTTGTACTAATTGACCTAGTGACCTAGTTATTGACCGCGGATGACCCAATATCAAACTTGACATAGATTTTATAGCGATGATCATTCTGACCAAGTTGCATTGAGATTAGGCTAAAATTGTGACCTCTATTGTGTTCACAAGGTTTTTGTACTAATTGACCTAGTGACCTAGTTATTGACCGTGAATGACCCAATATCAAACTTGACCTACATTTTACAGCGATGATCATTCTGACCAATTTGCATTGAGATTAGGCTAAAATTGTGACCTCTATTGTGTTCACAAGGTTTTTCTACTAATTGACCTAGTGACCTAGTTATTGACCGCGGATGACCCAATATCGAACTTGACCTAGATTTTATAGAGATGATCATTCTGACCAAGTTGCATTGAGATTAGGCTAAAATTGTGACCTCTAATGTGTTCACAAGGTATTTCTACTAATTGACCAACTGACCTAGTTTTTGACCCCAGATGACCCAATATCGAACTTGACCTAGATTTCATAGAGATGATCAGTCTGACCAAGTTTCATAAAGATTAGGTCAAAATTGTGACCTCTGTTGTGTTCACAAGGTTTTTCTAATAATTGACCTAGTGACCTAGTTATTGACTGCGGATGACCCAATATCGAACTTGACCTAGATTTCATAGAGATGATTATTCTGACCAACTTGCATTGAGATTAGGCTAAAATTGTGACCTCTATTGTGTTCACAAGGTTTTTGTACTAATTGACCTAGTGACCTAGTTGTTGACCGCGGATGACCCAATATCGAACTTGACCTACATTTTATAGAGATGATCATTCTGACCAAGTTGCATTGAGATTAGGCTAAAATTGTGACCTCTATTGTGTTCACAAGGTTTTTCTACTAATTGACCTAGTGACCTAATTATTGACCGCGGATGACCCAATATCGAACTTGACCTAGATTTTATAGAGATGACCATTCTGACCATGTTGCATTGAGATTAGGCTAAAATTGTGACCTCTATTGTGTTCACAAGGTTTTTCTACTAATTGACCTAGTGACCTAGTTTTTGACCCCAGATGACCCAATATCGAACTTGACCTAGATTTTATAGAGATGATCAGTCTGACCAAGTTTCATAAAGATTAGGTCAAAATTGTGACCTCTATTGTGTTCACAAGCAATTGTGAACGGACGGACGGACGGACGGACGGACGGACGGACGACGGACGAAGAGTGATCACAAAAGCTCACCTTGTCACTACGTGACAGGTGAGCTAAAAAGGTGTTGACTGGGGTAAAATGTTTACCATGTACAAGGAAAAATATACCAGACACAACAACCTCTCACGGTGATAGTGTGAACCAGATATGAGAGTGATACCTCTATATCTGTGGGAGAAATTCACTCAAAAAACTTCAGTCATGCCCAAAGAGTAAAATAATTATGTTCAAGGGCATATTAAGACAAGTAAGTAGAAATGTGTACCAAGTATCAGAGTGATATCTCTAAAACGGTGCAAGGAGTGCAAGGAGTTTACTCCAAAAACTTAAATGTAGCAAAACATGCAATAGGTCACTAAAAATATTCCGGGTATTACTAACCATCATTGTGGTAACATTTAGCAAGTATCAAAGTGTTAGCTCTAAATCCTTTGAAGAAGTTTGCTCCACAAACCTCAGAGGTGTAGAAATGGGCTGGGAGCCAGAAAAATGACATCCTCGCCCAATTACTTTTCTTGCAGCAACGGAAATAAAATTTCGTCAAGTTTGTGTGTTTTACATCCGTTAACACCAATAATCACAAACATACTAAAATAATCCATTATTTTGGTAGAGATGAATGTTATAATTGTATAAGCTGAGTATGACAGTGAGGGCTAACTAATGAACCTATCTAATGTTAGTCAATTACTATTGTACATGATTCTTTTGTGTTTCTCTGAATAAAAAATAAATCATGGAAAAGGTGCACCAGAAGACTAGATTTTTGTGTTTCAAATAAGGCTTAAATTCGTTTTCGAAAAGCAGGGCTTCACCCACCTCAACCTGTACAAGGGGTGTTCCGTCTTTGACCCCTAATGGGGGAGGACCCCAAGCATAATTTAAGTATACCTTACTATTTCAAAACATTTCTACACCCCTGAAACCTTTGCCAACAGACAAACCAACCAATTGCATAGTGACTCTAATAAAGTCCCCTTCAGAATATACATAATTATTATAATAATATTCATCATAAAGCATTCAATCCCCCTACCCTGAGATCAAACGGCAGGCTAACAAGTCTGCCACTGTGGTCCATTAGACAGGCATAGTTCTCCACATGCTCGTAAAGTTTCTGACGGGGCACAAGCAGGCATGTACTCAGTCTTATTGCCCCGTGACGCTGGAACACACGCACCAGGCTGTCATGTATCAGGCCCTGGGTGAGAGACGTGTTGATGGAAAAACTTCCCTGAAAAAGAAATAGTAAATTCAAGATCTCATTTGATTATATTTCGTTAATATTCAAGAATAAGTTCTTTTTGATAGTCGTTTAGTTTAACTTAAGTTCAATTACAAAGAAGGTTCTTTATGATATCCTATGTTTAAAAAAGTGTTTCCCAAAACTTGCTGTCAGAAGGGTACTTCCAATTGACTGTGCCAATTTCCTAATTAAGCCTCTTAATTCAGCTTGTAAACCTGTCAGCAATTCATAGCAACGCATCATTCTCTCAGTAACAGGGAGAACAGAATTACTTACCTTATACATTTCACTATCATACACATGATCATCAGCCAGACTGACATTCTGGGTGAACAGTGTGCTGATCATGCGATGGTACGTCTTGCTCTGGGGGTCGGAGATGGCAGACCGTAACATTTCAGTCAGTTCTTCCTCCTCCATCTCAGGGGGCGGGAGGTCAGGAGACTGCAACAGCTGCTTCGATGTTGGTCGGGCATTCCAGTCATGATTCAACAGCCAACGCACAATGTAGACCTGCAATGGACGATAATTTCAATAATAGATGTATATTCTTTTGATAAAAAACATTTCAAAATATGCATCTGAAATTAAATATCGCAATGCAACTAAACCAGGTTTTAAATGATTGACAGAAGAACATTAGCCTTCATTGTGAGATTCAGTTTCAACAGTTTTTCTATTTATAGTAACAGTGATAATGATCTTGGCCTGCCATCCCGCCCAAACAACGACTTACTTCATTCTAATAACCAGGTTTCACTATGTGAAAGCCTGGTTAATAAACTAAAAGAATCCGACAAAAAAGTGTCAAGTTAAAAAACAACAGTCAAGAATAGCAAGTTTCGATTTGTAAAAAGCTAGTTTCATCACATACTTTACACTATGGATAAAGTTAATCACCTGTTTCTCATTATCCTCCTGTATGAAGTCCTCTGGCAGCGTAATATCGGGTGTGCGGAGGTGACCCAGGATCTTCACCCGCTCCATACCGGTCTGTAGGGGCTTGTAACACATCTCAAAGAATATGATACCCAGGCTGTAGATGTCAACTTTCTACAAATATCAATCCATAAATCCATAATATTGAAATTACTTGAATCAAGTACAAAGTAACATGCTATTACAAAATCATGTTTTACTGATGAAAAAAACTTGGTTCAAAATTATACAAATATAATGCTTTATTAATGTTTCTGTCATCTATTTCAAACAATGATTTTTGTTTACTTTTTAGCATGGACACCATTTAACTATTATATTATATACCAGCATAATTTGTTCTGACACAGGAACAACTAGGAATAATAAGTCTCACACATATGAAACCCTTCACCCACCTGACTGTATGTGACCTTGCCCTGGCGTGTCATCATCTCTGGGCTCACGTACAGTGCTGTCCCAACCTGCCCCGTCATGCTCCCATCTCCAAGACTACCAGAGCGGGAAGAACTGTCATGGATGTCCCCCGCACTCGTCAATAAAGCACCACTCTCGGTCAGGCTGCTCTGTATTTGAAGATTGTTCACTTTTATTACATTCTTCAAATAGATATTTTTCACCGTTTGAAATTTTAGCCTGCTCCCACAACCAATTCAAATGTCAGGTGCAAAGGCCTGTTACGTTACATTTTAATACAATGAGTTTTAAGTTACTGGGGTTTTTTTAAACTTCAATAATCTGCCATTTAATATCCTTTCTAGACCTTATAGTTTATTTCCATGTAAGATCGCAACAATGTCCACCTGATGAACACCAAAAGTGAATATTTCACTCATGCCTTCAATAAATCAAGATATATAGTTTTTGGTGCTCACTCAGTGAAATACATTGCAATTCTTCACTGAAATAAACCATTATTCTCTATATGGTTTCTGTAAGCCGGGAGAACTATGTACATGTGTATGGTGAGACTTCAAGTGGAAAAGGAGATATACATACAGCGAATATGTGATAAAACTTGAAAGCAGAAAGCAACAAAAAAATACACCTCATTTTATTCAATTTATTTACATGCTATCAGCAAAAGATTTTCAGTCTCTTTTAACATTGTAATACATGCACATGTACAGCAATGTAAATAAACAAGTTGAACAAAACGTTTTGCTTACAATTCATTTGCTCAACCTAATAACCTTTCTAAGCAGCCCATTCACAGTCAATAAAATTTGACTCAAACAACCATTCTTTAGTAGTATGATTCAAATATTATTGACAACTTGTCAATAAATATTTGTGACCTCTACAATATATTGATAAAGTCTTCAATATTGACCACACATGTTCATTATTATTGTTAATGTCCTATATTGACAACATTGTTGTAAATTTTATTGACCTTGGATGGGCCGCTTTAACCTCAATCTACCTTTGAGATGATGTCAGATGTTGCCAGCCCAAAGTCCCCAATCTTAACGTGGTCGTTTGAATCGAGGAAAATATTTACTGGCTTCAGATCCCTATGAATCATACCCTGCAAAGAGTTCAAATCTAAAAGTTGTGAAATTATTATCTTGCACAATTCTAGCAACAGCTAGTGCTTTAAAAACAGCAGAGTTCTTACTCAAGTTCAATTACAGATAAAACAATTCACTTAGACCCTACTTATCCTTTGATAATAGTGTTATTAGATTTTGCGTTTGTTATATTTGTCTTCCAGAAATAAAGTAATAAGACTGTTATGTCTACCCCAAAAGCAAAAATGTCATTATGGCATACCTGTTCATGTATGTGTACGAGCCCCTCCACTATTTCCCGGAACAACCTCCACATGCGACGAGTGTCCTGGTACAGTCCCGCATCTATACAGTTACGGAGGGTGGACTTCTCACAATATTCCATCTGGCACATAAATAATTACAGGCCGATGTTAATCAACATTTTTTCATTTTAATACATTACAAACATGGTTTTAGACAAAAAGCAAATTCATATTTAAGGGATATTGTGTCCCCTTCTTGGCCATACATGTATTTCATTTATGAACCAATCCTGGACAACATAGAAACTGGTTTGTGACTAATGTCTGACCTGAATGAATAGACTGGTTTGTCTAATCTGTAATGTCTGACCTAAATGTATGGACTGGTTTGACTTATCTGTTTTGTCTGACCCGAATGTATTGATTGGTTTGTCTAATCTGACATGAATAAACTGGTTTGTAATATCAGTAATGTCTAACCTGAATGTACAGGTACTGTTTAGGAACAAACACACTCTGCTCTGTTGATTTCTTGTCATCGTCCTCAATTTCCTGAAATACAATAAAGCACTATCTCTTTTAAGTATTTTTCTTTTCATTTCAATGCAACTTACATGTACAGAGCCTATAAAATACAATTCTTTTAACAGAACCTTGCCAATAGAAGGATAGGGAGAACACAACAACTTGTTGAGTTATTTGATGATTTTCCAATTGGTCTCTGACACAAATGTTGGTTGTTCAGAGCAGAAATTTCATGGCACAACAAATAGCTTGTATACAAAGACAGCCAATACCATATATGTAGTATGACTTACAGCCAATACCATATATGTAGTATGACTTACCGGCAGAGCTGTAATAGCTTGTATACAAAGACAGCCAATACCATATATGTAGTATGACTTACCGGCAGAGCTGTAGTGGCGTCCTCAAAGTCCTGCTCAAACACTACACCCAGGGACGAGTCCGACTTCTCATCCCTGAAACATGCACAAGTCGTAATGGCTATACTTGACTGTATTTGTGTGTTTCGTATGTAATGAATTCTAAGATTAGGTTACAAAAGTAGAATAGATTAGAATTAGAGCTAACACTTAATATAATTAATATTCTCAACTCATGAAGACACAAACTGCTTCACCCAGGTATATATTCTTTGTTCAAATTTAAACCATGCACTGTAGTCAATATCCAAGATAGATGTCTTGTTTGCGATTTACATACAGATATGAGTAGGCTGTCCGAGGGGAAGTGTTATGGAATCTTCAAAATCATGTGGAAAATGTGATATGGGGAGCCTACTGGTAAATATGGAAGAACTTTTAGGCCAACTGCAACTTGATTAGAAGCTACAAGTATTAGCATTGCTTGGCAATCTACTTCCAGAGAAAAGACATCTTGTACTCACATAAAGGAAAGAGCAAACACATCCTCATCTGGCAAGGATTCATCATCTGAACTAGACAAGTCATCGTTACCATGGAAACCATGTGACTTTGACCTTGACAACTCATATGAGATACTGAAGTCCATGGATGCATTGTTAACCTGCGGGGCAAACTTCTCAATGTCATCTGTGATTTCAAGACTGTTTTTGCCAAAGTTTGTTGGTAAGGAGACTTTTCTCTCTGAGTGAGAGTTTCTGGGAGTTTCAGTGCGAGAAGAGGAGGATTCACTGCTGGCTGCCTCATCACTTGTCTCGATCCAGGAATTGTAGTATCTGTAAGAATATTTAATATAAGAGTACAAATTTTGTTTAGCTTGTGTTTATTTGCTTTAATCTAAATCCATTGTCTTATATGTTGTCAAGTGACTATAGTTATGCTAAAATGCAATATTTTTCGCTGATGATTGTGTCATATAAAACTTATCATTAATCCATAAAAAAAGGAGAGTAGAATTGTGCTGGAAATAAAAAAAACAACGTATCTTATAACACATGATAAAGGCCAACAATTAGATCAATTGACTGTTTTGTTGTGTTTGTTTTCTTCACTAAATCCTTGATTCCATATCTGCCCACCTGACCACGTTTTCATGGTTAAGTCTGGAGAGTAGTTTCACTTCCCGGGTGATTTTCCTCTTGAAATGCTGACTCTTGGGGTTCAAGGGTATCCTCTTGATGGCATAAAACCTTCCATCTAACGTATTCTTTACCTGAGGAGACAATGACTTTCTATCAGATATGCCTGACTGACACAAAAATTCTTTACAATTACCTGAAAATTTATTCTGAAAATTTTATACCAATAGTTCCATCATGTCATTCTTGTACAACATTTGACTTTAAAGCCTATCAATGCTTAATGGAAAAGGAAAAACAACAACAATTAGGTTGGAAATGCTAATCTTAAACATGCCTTAAAGGCCTAGATCGGTAGCCCTGGACTACTGGTCTGTGATTGACAGGACATTAGGATAGCGGGAGTCTAAAGCTATAAAACTACGCTGACCAGGGCAACTGAGGGCAAGTTATAACATCAGTATGGCCAGACTGTTTTCATGAAGTTTTCCACAGAATTCAAGCAAAAGTGAAAATTCCAGATTTTACTCAGATTAATACAGCAGCTAGCTATCAACTACAACTTGAATATATTGACTTGATCATAACTTCCAGGCTTTTTACACCAACATACATTTAACATTTCACATGATGAATGTAATTACCCCACAGCTATTATCTCTATTTCACAATGTGATACTATCATAATTTCGTTAAATATTATCATATTAATTTAGTAACCACAACAAAACACATGTTCATATGTTTTTTATTTATTTTATTTAATAATATTCCTATGTCTGGGTCACCTTATTCAAGTGAAGTCAACACTTTCATTTAATAATATTGAGGTAATCATGTAATAACGACTTTACTAACAACTTTACACAGAAAGAACATTGTTATATTTATATTAAGGTAAACCTGTATAAGTAATTTTATGCGTGCTCATGACCGCAATCTTTCAGTAAGTTTTTTTAGACCATATGAACCAAAGAAAATGTAAAAACGAAAAGACGGTATCTAAGAAAATGAAACAAATTTCATCAGGAGCTCAAAAAATATTGCAATAACATGGCACCCACAATTGTCTGACAAAGCAGCCAAAGTACATATAACCACTTGTACTTTGCCATAGACAATTGCAGAAACAACCCTGACGAATTACGTGCTATAATAGACAACTGTATACCTCATTTTCAAACTATTCATGAAAGTTGTCCTGCAGAGTCACAATGCAAAACACCGAACTTTGTTCGTGTAACGAGATCCAGTGGCTGTAAGACTTTTGAAGAATTTCCTCCATAGTCTCAATGCTGCAGACTATGCACTTACAATCTAAAGAAACATGTTAAAAGTTTCAACAACAGTGTTCTAATTTACTTGGACAAACGAATACACTATAAAAATTCAAGCTACAAAACCAGGATTGATCTAGCAACGCTTAGCTTGAACGAACATATTGATGATCCATACACGTCCCAGTCTAATCGACAAAATGTTCAGCATAATCGTAGAAACCGTGGGAAACATGTAAGAACAAAACGTACAAATTTGTAAATGACATCTGGTCTCTCCTTGTAAGTGTGAAAGAAGACGGAAAGATCATTCAAGGAGCAAATGACCAACATGTAGATAATGCTGATCATTATGATGAGGAAATATAAAATATTTTGTACCTACTTATGATAACAACGTTATCGCAATGATTAATATTTATAAGTATAATATTTCTACTATTTTTCTCGAACATATCATGTATAATGAACAGCCAAATGTATGTGCATAATTATTACAGTCTCACTAACCTCTGTTATACTACAACCGGTGATATACGTAGCTGTACCTTACAGCTGTATGTATTATACCCTGTACAATGTTTGAATACAATGTGTAAAATTAAAATACCTTCTTTTTCATTTTGAAAAGGTATTAACTAGATTTCAACACATTGTATAACTGTATCAAATTTAATTTGTATTATTGGTATGCATCCTTTCACATTTATCATGTAACAATTATTTGTACAAAACTTCTTCATATATATACATTATATATATGTTTTTTATTATGTTTTACGTCATTGTCCTATAACATATACTCACTATTGATGGTAATAATGTATTGAATTGAATTTGATTTGATTTAATCTACATAGCCTTGCATTATAATATAAAAAGCTATAAACATACTTTAAACTATTTGGGTTCATATATTTCTTCTCTTTACCCAGGCACAAAAATTCCAGACTGACCGTGCTGCTAATAATGATTATGACCAGCAAACTGCTTTTCAATGACCCATTACCCAGCTTGTGTTAATTCCTCCTGTCAATCATAGACCAGTTCTCCAGGACAACCGATCTAGGTCTTTAATGCAATGCTTTTGTTAAATTATACAAATTATTTCCTAAGTCTTTGATTTACAACACAGCATTTAAACTTGTTCTTACAAACTTAACTCTCACCTTTATCACATCTCCAAAGCCTCCTTTCCCCAGTAGTTTAAGTACATGAAACTCATTTGTAAGCCTCGACTGACCACTGGCCTCCCAGGCAGTTATAAAGGGCAGCAACTCTTCACCCTCACTGTCAGAATTCTCCAGAGAGTTGTCCTTCCTGACTAGGCAAACGCCTCCCTCACATGTACATTTGTCTTTGGCTAAATGTATCATAATCATACTAGAGACATTATTGGAGCTTTCAAGCAAAAAACTGACACAAAAAAGAGAAAATTGTAAACATAAATCATTTGTGTTCTGGAACTTATTACATGAACCCATTTACATATGAATATGTGTTCCAAATGTTATGCTGATATTTTAAGTTCTGGCCATTATAAAAATAAACCACCTCCATAGAAACCAAGATGGTAATGTTACCTCAAGTTTTCTTCCTAAAAAACATACACAAGTCAAATTTTGAAATTGTCTGATATACATAAAACATTCAATTTAATCAAACCTTTATGCAGCTTGCTAGTTGTGGCTGTGGGGGCTGGTATGAGGGTGGGGACAGGCTCCTTGACAAATGCATGTTCAAACAACTGGGAGCAGGACCAGCGCAGCTTGTCATCCCGTAACAAACACCTGATAGTAACAGTTGTGTAAGGCTTTATTCAAAATGTCACATCTTCAGTGAGATAAATGTTTTCATTCAAATTGACCATTTATTGTTGGAAACAAAAATAAAACAAAAAAACTTGAAATTGAGGCTGAAGTTTTTGTATTTATGTTTCTAAAAAAAAACAGAAAATTATCTGCTCTAATCATTTTTACTTATACAACATAGCATGGTATAAAACCTATTCGACATACTTGGCAAGGAAGTCCTGGAGAACAGCCGGTAAGGTGGACGGTATGGATGGTACTAGCTCATCACAGGCAGAACTCTGTGCCAGGGACAGTAGCAACACACCCTAGGGGAAAGGAAACATTGACACATACACTGTAAACCTCCTAGCATAGTCAATATTTGGTGTTCCAGAGAAAAACATAAGTATCTTTTGCCAATCCATACATGAAATACATGATTTCTTGCATACCTTAAACTTTCAAACTCTATCTGGATATGGATGTTAAGTATATAGTTTTGTGAAATCAACAAAATTTAAGTGTGACAGTGTTTACTGATGTCCGTTTTTAATCACAGAAGACATTGAATACCGTAGTTCCTATAAAACATCCATTTTAACAGTGCAATTATTTCAAATTTCATTGTTAAGAAACAAATTTTTATCCTACAGCTTTGAAATGGTAATTGTTTAAAATTATACATTAAAGTATTATCAATTGGCATGTTGTTGCACGAGACTCATCTTCTATGGCGGAGAGAAGACCATTACTTCAGCACTGGTCACATGATTGTATGCAAGAAATCTTTACTAAATTCACTAACATATAACAGTCAAATAAATAACATTATTGAAAATAATGTTCTATTTTATTCTTATTTCAAATGAAACAGACTTTAAATAAATATAAATGGCTCCACTAGATAACCTGAATAGCTAAACATTGGTTAAAGCAAACAATATCAGGATATGGAACACACCAGCTGAAATATGTCTCCCTTCTTGCCTCCCCTGCCTGCAGTCTGAACATTGTCTGTGAATTTCACCCCTGGGCAGGACTCCTCTGCCATTCTGTGCAGGTCACAGAGTCTAAAACAACAATATATCACAGTCATATGCATTTCCAGTGAATAACACAAGCTGGGTTTCTGCTAGCATTTTTCGAAGGCTTGTATAGACTCACTTACGGGGTTGGGTATGGGAAGGTTGTCCTCTCAGATTTTTTTTTATAGTAGTGTAAAGTGTGCGATGTTCTGTATTTTTAGCTGTGAATCATGTGCTCATAAATAATAATTAAGTACAATAAAGTAATATATCACACACTTTTTAGTTAAGATAGACTTTCAAGTAGGAAAAAAGACTTCTATATTCTATTATATTACGGTGACAATATCACGAGCTTCACCTTCAAGCCGGGCTGGCGTCACCTGCACACGCTTGCATGTATTTGCTTAAAGAACGATGAGATCATCAAATTCATAGGAGGCACAAGGAATTTGCATTAAGACAAGTTGAAATTCTTAGAAGAAATGATTTGTTTTTCATGTAAACTTTCAATTGTCACTCTTAATTTCTGATACTCAATTGCAAGGTTGTGAGGTTTTCACAAGAACATGACATTCATTTCTGAATAACTTTTTGAACAGAAAAGATATGAAAATATTTTCTGTTTCCTCAAGTGGGAATTCTTTTTTAAGATTTTATTGAATTTTTAAGATGGGATCCTTAGCCAAAATTTCAATTTTGTAAAACAATTCAACGCTGTGTAAGGTGTGAAATTTTCGCGTTAAATTACAAATTGAGTAGCCAATCAATTAACACATCATTGTTTAATTTGAAGTCGAAAGCCAATAATGTTACTGATTGGAAATATGACTGTCCATTGTATTTGTCAATTTATGGTGGGAGAAATTGGGGAGAGCCGCTAACGTGATTTGGATGATGCATCAAGGGAAATATTCCCAATACGCCTTCTGGCGATCAGAAAACCATTACGATAGCAGCTAAGTAACTGGTTATATGGCCGACATGCCTTCTTTTCTGGTCAACTATTACAAAAGCCTAAGCTTAGTATTGTCAATTATGATTACTGTTTTGATAAAGCTAGTCTCTGCAGGGATTAAGGCATGTCGGTGCAATTAACAATAGTGTAAATATTAAGCTTCACTGCGGGAAGGCACGCTGGGCCTGACAAGCGAAAACGGCCTGGCGGAAACCATAACATACACGATTTACACCTACCCATAATTTCTCAAAAAAATGTGTTAAGGGTAGCAGTTAAAAATCATCTTAATTTGTTGAGCAAAATGACTTACTTGAACTTGATTAACTTGCAAGAGCATCTTTATGCAAACACCAATGTCGGTTTTTTTTACAATCAAATAAGGGGCAAATTAAACAATTATTAGCGCAAGAATTTTGGCCTTGCTATCCATGTATTTTCTCAGGAACCCTGTTTCATTTGGAATATCTTGAATGTTTTTAAGTTATGGCAAATGTTAATGTACAACAGAGAACAGGGTGACACAAATGTTGACAGAAACACCAAGACTTTGACAATACCTTGAATGTTTCTTTTGAAAAAAGGGTGCTAAAAACTTCCTTAAAAGCCTCAAGACTTGAGACTTGTTAGAGGAGAATTATACACAATCTGTATCAAAACAAGTATTGCCCTGAGCTTGATTCTGTTATATGGCCAATAAACAGGGGACACATAGCTGGGTATATTTGACTATTTAGCTGGTTAAGCCAGTTGAAATTAAATGTCCCTTCCTGAAGTCAGGTGTCCTTTCGAAAACTTGCCACTTTGTCTGTTTTCTTCTACTTTCTATGTGTTAGTATGGCAGTCTTTGCCTGTTTTACAAAGAATTCACATGATGTATGGTGCTTGTATGGTGCTTATGTAGCTCGTCTTATATAATTAATACAAATGAATAGAATACAAATCAATTTCAGCAATGAATCAATTGAAACAGGAAGTTGACCAACGGTAAATATAAAAACTCCTGTGCCAAATAATGGGCGTATTGGTGTCTGAACATGAAATGCCTAGGGATGTCGAAACACAGGTATTGTCCAACCCTGTCTGTATGCTCTTATGAGTGATATGCTTCACTATAATGTCATAAGAAAGCTTTGTTACAGTAAGTATGATTGTCTGAGAGTTGCTGTAAACAATTATTCTAAAGCCAAAATATATTTAAGTCTATACATGTTGTTCAAATTAAGAACGCAAAGGGAAAAGAAATTCACCAACCTCCTGTTGATACTGTAGTCTGCTATTCGGACTCTTCCAGTCACATCAATAAACACACTTGATGCCTACAACAGCAAAGGCCCTCATGTTTGAAATGAAGGACTCTTAAATTATGCAGAAAAATAAAAATTACTTATATATGCAATTTGAAAAAAGAAACATATTTCTGATACATGTAAAATGGACATCAGCACTGGTCTCTAGGCAGTTAAATACTTAGGAAAGTGTTCATCACCTATATTTTAAGTAGCTGTTTTCCAAATCAAGCTATGTACATGCATAAAACAAGTTAATAAAAACCAAAGGTCACCCTGAGATTCTTGTGTGTAACATCTTTGTTATGTAGATACTGAAGTCCCCCTAACAGCTCATGTGTGTATGTATGTATGGCAGCAAGAGGCAAGGTGCGTCGTGTCACATAAATGTCCAAGTTCTGGCCTCCAGAGTACTCCATTAGTGCCTGTGGAAGAAATTATAATGAAATGTGCATGTTTCAATATGAGAGCTTCAAAACACAAAGGCAATATAGAATCATTTCCGTACCAGACCAAATGCCTAGAAACGGTTGGATCAAGTTTAGATTTTAAATATCTGTAATATACATTTTATCATATTACTACCTATTATTAATTACAGTGTGATTCATTAATATCATAAATTTTACAATTATATACACAAGAACAAGAGCCGTCACAGGATTGTGAGAAATGCCCCCAAAAGATTCATTGAACAGATAGCCATAAGTATTTGGGCTTATATGGACAGGTAACCTGATTATCTAACACATTTTTCATGACAACCTTCCCTACCTACCAATGCAATTTGGAATTATTGATCACTAATGTTTTTGAAGGTTCAAAGTAAGAATAAGAAGATGATAAGTCAGTGCTAGTTGATGTCAATTCGTGTCTGTTGTTCTTTTAAATGAGATTCTTGGGCATGTTTGAAGGTGAACACTACATATAATTAAGAGATATTTTAACCGTTTTTAATTCATTGATAAATACTCTTATATTTATTAACTATATAGCAACCCTAGTATTCTTTACCAACAGGATTCATCCACTAACAGTATTCAAACTGCCTACCACAAAAATAATGCTTACATAGATGGTGATTTTTCCAGGTTCTTCAATGTATTTGAATGCCAGGTAGTGTAGCAGGTTTCTATGGTTCAACTTGAGCAATGAAAACATCTCTCGCTCTATGTTAGCCACCTAGAAGAAAATCTTTTGATCATAATGATATGCACATAAAGTAACATTTATATGAAGTTTTTTAAAATCCAAGTTAATTGTGAAATTGAGTAAATTTTATTTTAACAGAAAACATGTAATAATGTCTAGTATAAATCAACAAAAAACATGCCAATGTTTACCAACTATAGTCCACTGACCTGTTTACTGTACCCCTCCCCCTCAGTATCGCCCTCGACCCGACCACTGCTTCCCGCCTTCTTGGCCGCATGGCGCCATTTCAACACCCACTCGGATATGGCAACCAACTCACCAGTATTAGTGTCTATACCTGCATAAACTGTACTGCCATGTAGTCCATGCCCTGGAATGGCAAAGAAGATCATTTTCAAGTTCACTTATAGGTAAATTTGCATCAATGTTTTAAAGATAAATCAACCATGGGTTCAAAGTGTGCGACCTACCAAGACATGTTCCCCTGTGGACGATTCTCTCTGACTTTGTGTTAAAGGCAAGGACAACCACGCCCCCATGGTGATGTTTGCAGGGCCCATCTCCATCTTCCCCACTCTTCAGGGTCACCGTTCGCCTGTGGGGGACAGAAACAGATTCATGGCAGAAATGTGATAGAGCTTCTGGTATTGAAAACTAAAGCACTTGAGTATCACATGATCTGATTGTATTGCATGGTTCGTGGAATGGTTTCTCACCAAGGTGTTTTGGTTTCGATTTCCGGCCTTGGCGCATGTGAATATGTTAGTGCTTACATAGCAAGACAAATGGGTTTTCTCTGGGTTCTCTGGTTTCCCCAACAAGACAAGATAACACTCCTGCCCAACAACGAGAGTGACTTAGATAAAGTAAATAAAACTTTCTTCACAATCGTTGTTAAATAAATAAAATATAAACCAAATAATATGATAAGAGTCACAAAAATCAGAACTAAATAATGATTTATCAACAATTATTTTTAAAACTTTAACAGTAATTATACAATCCTGTTTTACAATATTATGTATTTAAAATTGTTTTCTTTATATAATATAACAACATTTAGGTTATTCAATTACAGATGACTCTATCTCAGTGAATATGTTGTCAAAATAAAGAAATATACATACATTATACAAGTAAAGCATGTGTGTATTAAATGTGATATGAAATCTTTGATGATAAAAGTTGACAATATTAATGGGAGCAAATCACCAGCCATAGCATACCAGGGAAACATGTAGAATAACAGTCAAAACAACGTTCAGTCAATAAGACCAAACAAGTAAATGTCAATGTAGCAGCGGTAGTGTAGTGCGTAGAGTGTCTTATCTATCCATTATTTAGCAAGCAACCGGCAAAGTACAGGACATTTACAGTTTCATTCAAAAGAAAAAGGTGTTCTTTACTATAACAGGATTTGCATGAACAATATTGAAAGCCCATTCATGTATTCTACACGGCAGGTCAAATATTGAATTACTTTAACTGAATGTCAACCAGCTGTTCCTTCCAAATTGGAAACAAATTCTAACGTGGGAAAATACAAAACCATGCTAATATATAGCTGATATACAAGCAAATACAGGTATACATATTTTGAGTTTTGTATGCATGCACTTGACAGCTGAGCTGGTCTTAAAAACTTTGCAATACTCTTGAAGATCCATGTACACTTACTTCACGTAAGGTAACATAATTATGAAGAAAGACATGTCAGGACTAAAGACATATACATGTAATAACAACCTCAATCAGATCATTGTATTTTCCAATATCGGAAAAATAACCAAAGTCTACCAATAAAATCATTAAAATTCCAAAAAAAAATAAAGAAAAGTTTATAATTGAAAAATTATACAGATAAATGTTGCTTTTCTGATCATACATAAATGCAGAGTAGCATGTACAGTGAATACAAACTCGTACCAGCGCTGTACTAATAATAGGGTTTTAGCCAGGTTTTAAAAAGGACAGGGTGCTACAGAAAAGGACAGGATGTCCAGGAACAAAAGGCCACATTGTATCGGGCAGTGAATAATTGAAGCATTATTTCACAGAAAATGTTAGATATTGTGCTTATTTGAAGTACTATTAGGTTTTTAAATGCCAAATATGTAAAGTTTGTTTGAATTCATAATAATATTTCATGTTTTAATCAAATCATAAGAAATATTTTATTAAGCATTGGATTTTTTGAAGGCAGCAGGGTGCACATTCTGGTCTCCATGACGGCAGAAGGGTGGTTCCAATAAAGGTGAGGGTGCGGCACCCTCCCACAACCCTCCAGCTAAAACCCTACAATGATATCTGTTGTTTTTTCACCTCAATAAAGCGATAAAATGAACAGTTACAACTTTAAACAATATAACATAAACAGATCAGCGTGCAGAGGAAAAGTCTTCACATTTTTAATAAGCCTGAATACAGAATGAATGATCAATCTGGCTGTATAATTTCCACAACACTGTTCAAGTAAAGCGGTACCTCTGTGTAGGAGACACCGGGACAGTGAATTGCACCACAGGGCTTGAAACAAGACAGTTTATTTCCTTTTTATATAAAATATTCTAATCACAGAAACAAATCACCTGAGAAGTTTAAAAAACAAACTCATATTACTATCCAATATTCCACATATAGTATGCCCATTAGAGCGATGTATTGGGAAGCTTTTGATTATTTTCAGTATATGTACTGTGCTGTTGTTTTTATATAGCATACATTTGAAATTCTTCTCAAAGAAGTACATGTAAGACAAGTTCATTGTAAATGTCCTTTCATAAGTATTCTTCTAAATTAAAATATAACTTAATTCCCAAATTTTTTATTGATTTGAAATTATTCTTTGGATTGATTTATATTCTTGGTTTTCTGAAAGTTTTCAGTTAATACAAAGTTTTGGGTGTAGTTTGAATATTTATTATCATTAAGTTATTTTGAGAAGTCTTTAAATCAATTAACTCACTCCAGGCTCTAGTTACCTCCTGTGTGACTGTCTCCCATCCTCCTGGCCGTCCCTGTGTTTCTCCCCCGGTGACATAGATAGCCTCCCCTGGCCTGCCTCGACCTTTCCTTTGCCTGGTGAACCCACTGGAATGGCTTTTTCTAGTGAACCCTTAAATACACACTGTATACATATCATTCATATTCCACACACACGCACGCACGCACGCACGCACGCACGCACGCACGCACGCACGCACGCACGCACGCACGCACGCACACAATAATACAGTACTAAGTATTTCGTTTATCCATTATTTAGCATATTTTTATGTATGCTATTAATTTTCGTTCATTGTAATTCTGATTGATTTCATTATAAACCTTGACTATCTAGATGCTCGAATAAAACCCGGGTTTAACTTTCCAGCTTTATTGTAGCTAATTTGCAGGGCATTCTTATATAAAATCATTAAAGTGAAATGAAAAAGACAAAATTAAAAGCATGAAACAGCATTCGTTTTCCTTTTATTTAATTTTCTGTTAAAGTACATAATGAAAGTCTAATTTAAAGATGAAATGACCAATAATACGACCAACGCACAATAAACGTCATGAACGATACACGTATACACGATCTTGTCTTTCCCGAAAACAAACTCATTTTTTCTGAGTAATCGAGTACTCGATCGAAAGATTGTCTGAGTACTCGAGTACCAATTTTACTACTCGTTGCCATCCCTAATGAATATTAATGGAAATATATTTAATGTTTTTAATTAACTGATTGGTCAAACATGAATAAAACAGCGCAAATTTGACAATAACAACACATTGGCTATGACAATCACAGGTTCCTCAAAACATAGATGAGACAACAAATTTTGCAATATAATTATCTACCCTTTCAATATACATTTGGTTCTTAATTCTATGTTCCAGGGCCTTACCTGTCTTGCCTCGTCACGTCTCTTTCTTGTCTCCTCTTTCAGGGCCTCCTGTCTCTTTGCAATCTCATCTTCGATCATGAGTAACTATAAATCAAAGAACACTAGCACTTAGAACACTATCTTAAATGTACACTCAATCAACATAACTGTTCAACGGTATTATAACATTACATGTAGGTAAGTTGTAAAACAAGGGGTTAATGCCGAGACACTATTTAGCACAGATTTTTTATTTTGACAAATGTGATTTTGCAGCAATGTTCAAGTTGAAAGAGGAAGAATAGAGTGCTGCCAACCCATATTCAAACTAGTTCACAAGATTTTGAATGAGATTACCCATACTGGTCCTAAATCTCATGCATAGAAATATTCTGACTTGAGTTTTTTGAAGAATGAATAAACACTGTGTACTTTATGAACGCATATTATTACTTGATTTGACCAAGTGACCTAGTTTTTTAGCTGACATGACCCATATTCACACAGGTGCTTTATAAAAGATGAATTTATCAAAGGAAAAAGATACTCTTAGGTGAGAGGCAGACCCTTTAAACACATGACATCACACCCAATTTCATTTATACTTAAACTGAATTAATAATGCTCAAATGCTCCCACCTCTTTTTCCTCCTTCTTCCGCAGCAGTTCCATGCGCCTCTGTTGTTCCTGCGCCTCACGGTCCTCTTGTTGCTTCTTGTTACTCATCATCTGCTCATAGAACGACTGGGGAGGCGGTTTGTTGTTGGCATACAGGAACGTCTGAACATGCTGTGACAACTCTAACATCATCTCCTGCATATTTTATATTCACAACGTAAATTATGTAATCAAATTGTTTTTTCAATATTTTCTTTTATTCATTTTAAATCTATCTTTATCAAGCATTTTACTAGTTTGTTGGGCACATGCATACATATAATTACACAAAATGTCCATTGTGTACTAGTTGTTTATTTTTCGATTTACTAAACCATTCAATTGTTATAAGCCAGGCTGTGTTTTGTTTGGTAAAGCAAAAACTAATAGTCACTATCTTTGTATTTGCGTGAATGTCTGACTAATAAACAAATGGCTGTATATGACACTTAATAAAAAATTATAATTAAAAAGAACTTTAGCATTCTTTTTTGTCAGAAGCCTATGTAAATCATTTGGCGGGGAAATCGACATAAACATGATCAGTCTAGTATTGCTTTAAGAGTTGTTTATACCAGTTTTACCAATTATTACTGGTTTCCAGTTGAAATTAGTTTGTACCTGTCCTTTCAGTTGTGTTGCACGATTTTCCAATTCAGATTTAAGAGAATCAAGCTGCTGATTCGATAGTCCCTTTGAATTCTCTAACCTCATGGTCGGAAGGCTTAAAAGTACAAAATAAAGTTGTGTTTGAGTAATACAGTTACATACAGAGTTAGAGCACACAATGCCAGAGTTGGTGTAATCATACAAGCACAAGGCATGAGTTGGTTGATTTCAATTACACGGATCTTATGTGTAGTAATTGTTTTGTAAGACAAATTTCAAGTAGCGTGTATAAGTGTATCATTGTAATTAATCATCAGTGGTATACTACTTATTGCAGCATAAGAGCTCTGCCTTCTAGTTACCATTTTGATACAAAAACTTACCAATATGGTACAAGGATTTTAAGAATATATTTGTTTGTAAAACAAGCGCCGTTATTGGTCTTTCATGTCAGAGAGTTTACAAGTTTCTAATCTTCATGCAAAACATTTACTGTAGGCATTTCATTGCATTACTAATCAGTCAGAGTCCAAAATTAAACATATATAATCAGCTGATTTACAGAATAATGTGGTAAGTATTTTTAAGAGAAAGAGTTAAACATTATTTTGATACATTTGATGCCTAATGTCACATACTCGTCAGGATAATGTTCTGGACAGATGAAGACCAAGTCCAACTGAACATGTGCTTCCTCCGCATGATTGCCATAGCTCTCCTGAGGTTTTAAAGTAAGGCTTACTTCAGGGGCTCTTTCAACCTACAAACAAAAGGACACTATAAGATATTAGTTTAACTACAAGTTGGTTGAGCTTTTGTATAAGACCTCAGTATTCTCCACTTTACTTGGAACTTGTATACTTATATGTGGAAGACAGGGATAAAAATATGGTTTTCAGAACAGAGCAGAGTGTAGTAAAGTCAAGAAATCCAAGCTTCTTCTAAAAGGGCACAGTACTGGTCTACTGGTAACAAAAAGTCATACTTTTTATTATTTTTTTCTACAATAGTTCCCACAAAAAACATACAAGTATACTCTCTACAGTAAGAGCACAGACAGAAGATGCTTATGCTCATCTGTTTTCCTCAGTCTATCAAGGAGCATTTGACAAACAGTAAAACCAGTCATGGTCTGGTCACATAAAAGATTTTTCACTACTGTAAAATTCTCAATGCATGGCAACGCTGCATAATTTTTTTTTTGGTTGAGACCTGTAATTTAAAGAGTCTGTACACCAGATTGGCACTTACATTTTTTTCCATAATGAATCTCAGGACAATTATTTAACAAGAGATGTTTGTCAAACATTATGCCCCCCCCCCCCCCCCCCCCGAGCGCACAGGTGCCTCAAAATCCATAGGAGTCATCAGCTGGTCACCAAAAATCTAAATGTCAAGTTTGAGGGCCATGGGTGCAGGCATTGAAACGTTATCACACAGACAAGCTTTTTCCGTTCGAGGTCACTGTAACCTTGATCTTTGACCAGATGACCCCTAAAATCATAAGGGGTCATCTACAACTCCAAGTCATTTTTGAGGGCCATGGGTGCAGGCATTGTCGAATTATCACTTGAAACATTTTCGCATTCAAAGTCACTGTGAACTTGACCTTTGACCCAATGACTCCTAAAATCAATAAGTGTCATCCCCTGGTCAGGCCCAACTTCCATGTCAAGTTTGATGATCATAGGTTCAGGCATTGTTGAGATATCACTGGGAGAAGATTTGTTATTTTTTTTGTGTTAAAGGTAACTGTGACCTTGACCTTGGCCCGATAACCCCCAAAGTCAAGAGGGGTCATCTACTGGTCAGGCTCAACCTTCATGTCAAGTTTGATGACAATTGGTCAAGAAATTGTCAAGTTTGCTTTCAAGGTCACTGTGACCATGACCTTTGACCCCTAAAATCAATAGGGGTCATCTACTTGTCAGGCCCAACCTCCAAGTGAAGTTTGAGGGCCATGGGTGCAGGAATTGTTGAGTTATCACTCGGACAACATTTTATCGTTCAAAGTCACTGCGACCTTGACCTTTGGCCCAATGACCCCTAAAATCAATAAGGGCCATCTACTGGTCAGGCCCAACCTCCAAGTCAAGTTTGATGGCCATGGACAACCTTTTACCATTCAAGGTCACTGTTACCTTGACCTTTGGCCCGATGACCCCAAAAATCAATAGGGTTCATCTACTGGTCAGGCCCAACCTCCAAGTCAAGTTTGAGGGCCATGGGTGCAGGCATTGTCCAGTTATCACATGGACAACCTTTTACCATTAAAGGTCACTGTTACCTCGACCTATGGCCCAATGACTCCCAAAATCAATAGGGGTCATCTACTGGTCAGGCCCAACCTCCAAGTCAATTTTGAGGGACATGGGTGCAGGCATTGTTGAGTTATCACTCAAACAACCTTTTACCATTCAAGGTCACTGTGACTTTGACCTTTTACCCTATGAGCCCAAAAAACAATAGGGGTCAGCTACTGGTCAGGCCCAACCTCCAAGTCAAGTTAGAGGGCCATGGGTGCAGGCACTGTCCAGTTATCACTCGGACAACCTTTTACCATTTAAGGTCACTGTGACCATGACCTTTGACCTGATGAGCCCCAAAAACAATAGGGGTCAGCTACTGGTCAAGCCCAACCTCCAAGTCAAGTTTGAGGGCCATGGGTGCAGGCATTGTTGAGTTATCACGTGGACAACCTTTTACCATTCAATGTCACTGTGACCTTGACCCGATGACCCCCAAATACAATAGGGGTAATCTATTGGTCAGGCCCAACCTCCAATTCAATTATGAGGGCCATGGGTGCAGGCATTGTTGAGTTATCACTCAGACAACCTTATACCATTCAAGGTCACTGTGACCTTGACTTTTGACCCGATGAGCCCCCAAAACAATAGGGGTCATCTACTGGTCAGGCCCAACCTCAAAGTCAAGTTTGAGGGCCATGGGTGCAGGCATTGTCGAGTTAACACTCAGACAACTTTTTACCATTCAAGGTCACTGTGACCTTGACCTTTTGCCCGATGACCCCCCAAAACAATAGGGGTCATCTACTGGTCAGGCCAAACTTCAATATCAAGTTTGATGACCATAGGTCTAGGCATTGTTGAGTTATCACTCGAACAAGCTTTAAAATTATTTTACCATTCAGGTCACTGTTACCTTGACCTTTGACCCGATGATCCCTAAAATCAATAGGGGTCATCTACTGGTCAGGCCCAACCTTCATGTCAAGTTTGATGACCATATGTCCAGGAATTGTTGAGTTATCACTCGGACAAGCTTTGGTCTACCAACGGACCGACTGACATGCCTGTGCAAAGCAATATACCCCTCTTCTTCGAAGGGGGGCATAATAAAATGTTTTACTCTTTGATATCATAATTGTAAAAAAAAACATACCAAAATGTAAAAAAAAAAAATAAATCGGAGACTCAACACTTCTTTGAGCAAGAGTTATTTGCCTTGCTAAACCAGTGCACATCCTCACTGGTAAAATAACTTTCATAAGAATATCTTGCCTGGTTATTAACATACAGCCAAGTATAAGGTTCTGCATGACATTGTCAAAATATCAAGAGGCATAACTTGACCTTTTTTAAAGTCAAAGTAATAGGCCGTGCTACAAATATCATGAGTACAAAGTTTATTGTAAATATTTTGAATGGCTATTAAGTAACAGTCAGGTTATTATGGTTATCTAAAAGTTAAGACCAGGTTTAAGATTTTGCATGACTTTTTCAACTGCAAAGGGCCATAACATGAAAACATTTAAATAAAAACAGAGTATGGGCCTTGCAACACAGTCATGTGCTTTTTGTATGTATATAGTGATATGTGTAAAAGGTTCTAAGCGAATATCTTGAAGATTATAAAGTTATGACCAAGTTGATGTTTTTTCATGACCTTTTTAAAACTATCAAGAGGCATAACTTGGCAATTATTGAACCCATATTTATAGGCCTGGCTTTTCAAGTGTATTATGTCTCTGGTAACATGTGCACCAAGTTTCATTCAAATATCTGGAAAGGCTTTTGAGTTTTGCCATATGAGCCTGAAGATACCAAAGCCATGACAAGAATTCAACTAATTTTCTCTAAAGACACAGAGGAGGTAAAATGCATTTCTGGTCTTTTATTTATAGTTGAATACAAATACCATTATACTGATCTACAAGTACACTTAGTACACAAACTCTAAAAAACAGCTGTCATGTTATATGTCAAATTTAGGTGATACACTTTACAGAACAAAATCACAGCTAAGTAAATACCACAAGACATTGAAATGATACTGTTGATCAGTGAATGACAGCATAAGTTCGCGTGTATCTTTGAATCATTTGAATATTTCAGGACTTTGCTGCACCCTACCCTTTTTTGGTAGCATATTTCTGCCCTCAAGAAAATGATCAGCATGTGTTCAATTCTGTCTGAATTCATCAACTGATAGTTTATGATACTGAAATATTGTTTTGTTTAATACTTATTATATGGTTATACATACTGTTTCCATTTTCTGATTTCATTTACAACCTAAGATTACTGATAAAACATTTTATAAGAGTTCTTCGCTGTCCATTACATCCTAAAGCCCTACATACAAAACATTTCTGAAGGTTATCTTGTGCACAGCACCAAAAAAGTTGACCACAATATGTGGTAACTTTTTCACAGTTGAGCGAACTTCTGTATGGTGTCTTATGACATATAAGGAAGATCTACTTATATGTGGCCTTACTTTTGTGCCCAAGTTTTGATTTCATATTTCATCCCTTATAACAATCAATGATATGAAAAAGTAAAACAATAAGCCATTTTGACTTTCATCAGAATCCAGAAATTCAATCAAATGAACTTTTGCAGGAAATTAGCCTTCATACATTTATTTATGGACCATTTGAAAATTGACTGTGCCATGGGTCCAACTTGGCAGAGCAATGTAAATAATATTAGAAGTTGTATGTTATACTTTCCAGAACCAAGATTGATCGACAGAGAATATTTAAACATTTCCAGCTCTAATGTTCATGAACGTCAATCTATTCATCAACAGTACAAGTTAAATTGTTGCTGATTTTTGTTTAAAACGGTTTAAAAGAAGGGCAGAAGTTCTAACTAAAATGATCTTGTCTGTCAGACAGAATGTCTGAATGAGGAATTTCATGAAGGCTGGGTTGTTTTTTTTCAAAATAAAAGCAGCAACAACACACACGCTATGACATTAATTCGAACCTTTTTTTAACTTGATGTATCAATAAGTTAACAGAACAAGGAGTGACAAACAACATACTTTCCAAGCATTTTTCAGACGCAGATCTCGGAAAGCTTCCATAAATATAGACTGTAGCACTTGCAGTTCGTCATTTTGTCGCTCTTGGTAAGACTGGACTGCCATAACTTAACAATTCCAATATGATAACAAAAACAACATCCTTAATTTCATTGAATAATTTTACAATTACAAATAAAATGTGAGTCGTTGCAACAATCAACAATAACAAAGCGTCTGCTAACTTTGAAAACTGTACTGTGGTATAGACTAGTACCCTACGTTACTTTTTGGTAAGAAAAGAGAATGAGGTACCAGTCTAGATAATATTCGTTAATTAGACAAAACGGAACTATACGGCAGTAGAAACGGATGTTGCGCGCGACATACCTAGACGACGAAGATTGTATTTAAAGTCCTCCCTACGAGTAGTGTTTGACTTATTTTAAGTTTAGGGATTGCGATCTGACCCCGTAGTTCTTGTATTGCCGGTCGGTGGAATTACCGAAAATCCGGAAATCCCCGTAAATACCGAAAATCCCTTCCATTCTCTGAGGTATATAGCGTTTTCTTTAATACGCCCGGATTTACTACATTATTGTGTTCGAATGTTGTATGCCGTAATTGTTGGAGGTTGGAGAGGGGTGGGGAAGCCTGGGAAGGGTGGGGGTGGGGGTCGTGGTGACTGAAACCCGGGACCCCCTTTCATTTTACATCGAGTGTGCGAGGTGGTTTGTACGCCGGGAGTAATAACTTATTATTAGTGTCATCGCTTGTATGCCATAGTTGGTTGTAGAGAGGGGAAGGGGAGTCGGTGGAGGGGTGTTGGGGTGACTTAAACGTAATCAAAACCAACTAAGTATGATAACAAGATTTATTCATTCAGTTTCGTTTATGAAAATTGTACTGTATTGGATGACACCGCACAGCAAGACACTTAAATTTGCGATCTGATAAGACAGCAGACGGTAATAGAGATACACAGAAGTTGTGTACTTTACATGGGCTGGAGTTATTTTGTTATCGTAGATATTGATATTTAATGTTTTAACTTCAAACTAGTAATTCAATTGATATCACATTATATTTTTTTATTGATTTTCTGATTTTTAATATGTCGTACATTGATTGTTTAATAGCTTTTGTATTGATATTGCTTGTAATTAGTTATCAGTTTATATTGTTGAAAGCGCCTTTGAACGTGTATATAGAAATGGTGCTGTATAAGTTAATCGATAAATAATAATTAATTGTGTATTGTGAACAAGTTGTGTGTCGAGAAAGGTGAATAACTGGTATCAAGCGGGAGTTGATTATACAATTGTCCTTATGTGTATCATAACGAATTGTATGTGTCTCAACTGTTATGTGGAATCGCTTGGTAATTTTCATTGCACAATCTCGCGAAGAAATAAATGCAAATTGTACAATTTCACTTAAATACCATCACTGCACCTAAATACGAATCATCAACATCATATATTAACATTGGTCATGATAGGAAAGTGTTATTAATGAATAAAGGCATGATCTAATATTTTATATCGTAAAGCATACCGTTTAAATACTTACATGCAATACTCGTCTCAATATCGATATGGACATGTCATTGTGAGATATTGGTCCATGTCTGTTATCTATCAGTAATGACACCCCACTGTGACAGATTCTTATCGTGCGGTCAGTACCTGGAACCATGCTGTCACTGATGACTATAATACGATGTGTATTGAACCCCAATCAATGGCGTTCTGGTTCAAAACGGAATGCTCCTGTGAACCAGAAATTAAATCTTGTATTTACACGGAGGTAACAAGTAAGAGTACGCGGTGTATGAAAGAAACATCGGAAGTCTGAATATTTATTTCTTAGTGTAATGCAGTTCAAGAGTACGTTGCACGTCAGTGTTTACGATATTAAAGAAATTAAATATAATACACCACTGAGGGCCATATGACATAATAAGGACAGCCATTTACCCATCGAAGGTGTATATGGACCGAGGCGTAAGCCGAGGTCTGTTCACCTTCGGGGGTTGAGTAGGCGGTTATTATAATGCCATATGTCACGAAGTGGTATATTATATGAAAGAGGATGATCTTAAGCGAAGTGATATTGCTAATTTTCGACCATATGAGAGCGTTCAGTTATGGCAGGATGAATGTGGACTTGAATTGGACCAAAGATTTGTATTATATATACACGCTCTCGTCATGGCCCATCCCCCACCCCCACCCAAAACCTACCCTCATTTAGTTGAAGAAGTTTCAATACATTCCTAATTTGTTACGTACTACAGCTTCAGAGAACATTGAAATGCAACAGCATCTTCAAAAAATCATAAAAAAATTGGTCTAATTGAAAATAACCTCCCTTCCTTATGGACTTTCATTTCGTATTATTTTAAGACGGACTGCTTATGCAATGTTAAAAATATTCATCAATTAATCCCGAAAGAAATCGATACTTATTTTGAAATAATCATCCTATTCTGCGAAAACAGTTAGGTTGCCGAAACATTCACGGGAATGACCGTAAAGTGATATGTTCGAATTAAAGGTAATTAACAACCGTCTTGCCACTATGACAGTACTCGTGAACTGTACCTTGTTTGTTATATAGACCTATCTAGCTCACAAACATTTTTCTGCAAACCTTAATATCCCGTTTTAGAACTATTCACATAAAGGCACACCAGCATTTAAATGGGTTAGTAATCATACAGAAATGCAATGTTTTAAGTCCACGTAAGAGAGCTATGTAATGGCTCTCTTCAGCAGCAATGTAGCACTAACGCGCAAGGGTTGTGGCAAATGTAAAGCATGTATAATAATAGAAGTTAAATACACATATGATAGCCTGAACATTCAGTGTATAAAACAAAATAAATAAAACATATGTACAAGATGTAAAACTGAGTTGACAAAACAGTTGTATAATGACTGTCAATTATCAATCAAAGCATACAAAGAACCCATGGCTAGAAAGATAGGTATAATGGTGTGACATTGTTGGCAGTACTGTTGAATGTCACGTCAATGCATATGTCTCCGCTTTCCCTAAAGGGGGACATAAGCTGAAAACATAAGCACCCTTTTTTTCATTTTTAAGTACAGTTGTTACTTCATGCGTACCTCAAAGACTCGAAAGCGAAACGCGAGGAAAATATGCCTGTAACATGTCATGTTGTCGAGCAAGTTCGAACTCTTCATGAACTTTTCCTGAACTATTTTTATTTATTTGTTGTTGATGCGATATAGAGAAATATTTTATCATAAAGCGATGATTATGGAATAATTCATCCCAGTAAATGTAGTCGACATCAGCTAACCGTATTTATTGCTGGCCGTTTACAAAAGGAGTAATTGCATTTGCGACGTGAGTTGCGCTGAGAGATATGCCACCTCAGTGAGACTGAAGTTTCCCTACAATGGGATTCACGGCGGGTCTCTGCAGCAACAAACTCACGCGCTTAAAAGGGTCTCACCGATTGTCTAGCTCTGACATAAATGGTACACCCCAAAATTGAATTTACCATGTATATCGTTTGACATAAAAGTGCATGTTGACATCAGCTAGCCGCTATTATTGCTTATTATTGGCGCATGGTTTTCGACGACGACAAAAGGTTAACGCAATTTGGAAAAAGGAGTAGTTGCACTTGCGACGCGAGTTGCGCTGAGAGATATGCCACCTCAGTGAGACTGAAGTTTCCCTACAATGGGATTCACGGCGGGTCTTTGCAGCAACAAACTCACGCGCTTAAAAGGGTCTCACCGATTGTCTAGCTCTGACATAAATGGTACACCCCAAAATTGAATTTACCATGTATATCGTTTGACATAAAAGTGCATGTTGACATCAGCTAGCCGCTATTATTGCTTATTATTGGCGCATGGTTTTCGACGACGACAAAAGGTTAACGCAATTTGGAAAAAGGAGTAGTTGCACTTGCGACGCGAGTTGCGCTGAGAGATATGCCACCTCAGTGAGACTGAAGTTTCCCTACAATGGGATTCACGGCGGGTCTCTGCAGCAACAAACTCACGCGCAAGCACTTCAAAAGGTATGACATGTTTTCCAGAGTAGACACAGCATGGCACGAGCAAAAATGATACAAAATGTTACATAATTCAAAAACACATTATATGAACAAAATGACATACAATAAAACACATAACATCTAAAATGACAATGTTTTTTTTTGTACCGGACAATGGCGCACAGTAAATCCACAACAAACAATTGAATGCGCCTATGCATGAATTTGATGTTACTCAATATAATGGGAAATTTTCGTTTGGTAATTTTCAACACGCTTTTTTCGGGTATGTCGGTGTCACATGATCTCCCATATGAGGCGCCCTATCAGATATGGTAAAAAACAGTAAATTTGGGGGTTAGTTCGTAAGTAGCTGGACATGATGAAGGCAACGACATCAGCATTTACGTAGTTATATGACAACTAGAAACAAACACGTATAAATCGCCGATGTAAGCTAACTAAATAGGAAGGTAGGTTTTACTGTACATAGTGAGTGAACATGAAAAAACAACGCACCTTGAGGTCCTCATTGCAGAATGCGCCTAGTCGCCAGACGTGACTGTCCCCGAAAATTGCAACTTTCTTCATTTTTAATAACAAGAGTGAACACAACATACATGCAATATATTTGAGCACACCTTTATATATACTGACAATCTGGCGATTGTGCTCAAGCCATGCCAAGGTGTTAATTCTGCTACAAACATTCATTACACGGTTCTAACTTTGATATATCAACAAGCGCTTTCATTAGGTACTGCGAATTCACACCTTTTTACCAAACACGTGAAATTTAACATATCACGTTCTCAAGGTGTTCCGACTTTAATTAGCCAATTTTAAAATCCATATTCGCTTTCTTTAAAAGCAAATGCTTACAACGCTTTTCCTAAAAATGTATTCACTAAATCTATATTGTACTATTATTATACCAAGAACAATACGAATATAATTGATAAAACAACATATATATATAAATAGAAACACTGACGTGCAATGTACTCTTGAACTGCATTGCATTAAGAAATAAATATTCCGACTTCAGATGTTTCTCTCATACACCGCGTACTCTTACTTGTTACCTTCGTGTAAATAGAACAGAACAGATATTTTATTAAGACTTGTACAACGTACATCATCTTCTTAACCACAAATGAATAATAAATAAACAAACACATGGTATAACATAGGTTATACATAATATGAAATAGAATCATAAATACATTCAAAAAAATATTCACATCAGGTGAGGATGAACAAAACTTTTATAATTATAAGTCAATATTTAAAGTTGATCTTCCAAATACTCCTTTGTGTAAATACAAGATTTAATTTCTGGTTCACAGGAGCATCCCGTTTTGAACCTGACCGCCATTGGGGTTCAATACACATCGTATTATAGTCATCAGTGACAGCATGGTTCCAAGTACTGACCGCACGATAAGAATCTGTCACAGCGGGGTGTCATTACAGATAGGTATCAGACATGGACCAATATCTCACAATGACATGTCCATATCGATATTGAGACGAATATTTCATGTATGAATTTAAATAGTATGCTTTATGATATTATTATCTTATATTAAGCCTTTATTCATTAAATACACTTTCCTATCATTGTCATGACAAATGTTAAAATATGTTGATGATTCTCATTTAGGTACAGTGATGGTATTTATGTGAAATTGTACAATTTGCATTTCTTTCTTCGCGAGATTGTGCAATGAAACATACCAAGCGATTCCACATAACAGTTGAGACACATACAAATCGTTATGATACACATAAGAACAATTGTATAAATTAGGCACACAATTGTTAGATATTCTTTTTCTTATGTACAAGTGATTCAAAGGTAATATTTCTACTATTGATACAACCTTATTCATTGTGATTTGACTATAATGTTTTCTGGCTTCATGTGAATGACCGTCCGATACTCGTATTGGGTATCATATGAATTGTAGTTAGAAATTATAGCAATCAAACACAATAAAATGTGATATTGAACTAGTTGTTAAAACATTAACATATATGAAATTAAAAGGACTTCCCGGGATTAAGCCACCCCCCTCGTCCGACTTCCACACCCCCCTCCACCCACCAACAACTTTGGCATACAGGACGACCAAAATGAAGTATTAAATATCGGCGTACACACCCTCGCATACTTTTTTGCATACGGTAAGGTACGACCTTACCCTCCCTTACCTCTACAATTTGAAATGAGATATGTGAAAGTAGTATTTGAGACTTCTTCGTAGCCACCACCCCCTCCTCCGACTCCCCCACCACTCTCCAACCAACCTCAACCACGACATACAACCCACTTAAACACAATACAGTTTTAAACCATACTGCATACTCTTGTGTATGTACTTAGATATATGAATGGGGTTCCCGGGGTTTAATCACTCCCTGCCCCACCCCAACTACTCCGACTCCCCCACCCCTCTCCAACCACCAAGATATACAGCATACAACCCACTAAAACACAATGCAGTTTTGAAGGAACGGCGTAAGAACCTCCTCGCATACTCTTCTTTTGTACGAACTTTTGAAAATGAAAGGGGGTCCCGGGTTTTAGTCACCACGACCCCCACCCCTAGGCTTCCCCACCCCTCTCCAACCTCCAACAATTACGGCATACAACATTCGAACACAATAATGTAGTAAATCCGGGCGTATTAAAGAAAACGCTATATACCTCAGAGAATGGAAGGGATTTTCGGTATTTACAGGGATTTTCGGATTTTCGGTAATTCCACCGACCCTCGTATTGCCCATTGCCCATTGATCACCATGTATAGCCTAAGAGCTCACCGGTAACTTTGACGATACAGTTACTTACACCACAGATGTTAAAAGGCGTCGTCAGGTTGTATCCAGCATTTTTTTTTCAGTTCATCTCTTTCCCTTCAAATAAAGTGTAAAATGCCTGTTTTCTCTACCCGACCTGGAACCAATAATACTTACTCCCAGACCCGACCGACCATTTTTACCCGGCGTACGACCCTATATATTTTTGGCGTGGTGTGAACTATTTTTTTGTAGTTTCCTAAGAAATGTGCATGTCTGAGAACATGTCAAACATGTACACCGTTTTATGTTTAAAATCTTAATTGATATTGATATACCCTGATGTAGGTCGGTTTGATACATGTACAGATACCCAGTTTTCCAAATGATAATTATGGAAGAACATTAAGTTATGCCTACCTAAATCCCATTGTTTGGAGCTGTTTAGTGGAATCAAAAACCTTTTTGGGGGGCTTAAGTGACCAAACATTGAAAATTAATGTCTATGTAATTAAGATTGTAAGACATTTGACAACAGCAGGCGACACTCTCTTCACGGACGGTTTCAGTCAGTCACCGTTTTAGTTTCAGCGCAGCACTCAGGGGCCAATAGCGTAGCAGGTGCGGTCAACGCCCTCCCTGTCGTATAATCACCGAATGTACATATAGAGGGCAGTTAACAGCTGTTTCCGTAATGCGTTTGACTTTTGCTGGGTCTCATGCCTACATGCCTACCATTCTAGCTGGCACTTCGGGCCATATCTCTCCTGCTAAACACAATGTCCGCCGTGTCCAAGTCAACTCCAAATATCGCATTATCCTCGACGACTCCTTGACGATTTGCAGCGAGCCTAGAACTACTTGGGAACTCCCCGCTCTCATGCATTCTTCAGAACCCCTGGTCCTCGGCCCGTCGCCGCCCAATTATTGCCACTAACTTCCTTGACGCAATCAATAGATTAGCTTGCCAGTGTCTACCTTGGACACTGCGCTATCCTAGTTGATTTGGCCCCTCGCAATAAGTCATCTACTGAACCCATGCGTCGACGTTGTTCAGAGGATACACTTCATCGGTAGTTTGTCTCAAGCCCGGACCAACACGAACTGGCCCCTGAACATTAAACGGCTCAGTCTTTGAATTTTCTGTCGAATAATTTTAAGTTTTGTCTCCTTTTCTGATAGTGCTTTTGAAGGGTGCTCGCGAGCCTAATGACCTATTGTGAGGCGGTGGTAACACTCCAAGGCCCATTTTGGCACTTTAGCTCATCAACGCATGAAATGTGCGGTATCTTCAGGATTGTCTTACCGCTTTAAGATCTGGACTAGAAGTCCGTCACTGATGTCATCATCGTGGCTATCGATCACACGCGTTTCGCCATGGTCGGTATTTCCATAGATGGGGCTGTCGTCCGCTTCATTGGATTTCTAACATTACGACTTTGCCTTTGCGAATTTGATGTCTTGTTTGCATCTTTAGTGTCACTACGTGGAACACCACGTCATCGATGCTGCTCGGATCCTTCTCGAACTGTCCTTTGAAACTAGCGTATCGAGACCGTCCAGAAAACGTCTGACCATGTCCCACCGCGTTTGCTTTTCCCGGTGTGGGTGTGCCATACCGTACGACATTTTGCCCTTAGCCACGTATGCCTTGACCGTCTCTACATCGCGCTGATCCCTGTGGCTAAACGTCATCGATGACTTCTGCCCGACAGCCCCGTCTTGATTACCTGGTAATTGTTGAGCATATATAGGTAATTACACAAAGTCTGGCCAATCCAGACGTTGATGTAATTGGTTCCGCTTCATTTCGTTATTCCAACCCAGACGGTCGGTGATATCTCGAATCATGTGGTCCACACCTGCCAATCGTCCTTCCCGTTATAGGGCGGTACACGTTGTTTACCGGCGGGCGTTGCAATGTTGGAGGCACTGCACCGTCTTGGCTTTGTTTCCATGCACAGTATTCTTCACATTTAACTAATTATCAGACACCAATACCACTAATGTCATCATTTTAAAAGCAAAATTAAAATTCCGTTCTCATTTCTCTATTATCTATCATGTGAAAATTATAAACAGCACTTCTAAACACACTTAAATACTGATCAAATGATTTTCGCACCATTTCTAAGGATTCAATTTAATTTCGTTAAGAAAATGATAAAACTTAAAACATACACATTTATACGTCACATTTTATTTCTCAAAGACAGTGTGCACAACAGCACACATACATGCACCGGTTTATCGATATAAACTGGTGTCACCTTCGCAACATCGGCCTAGGATAGTGCCTCCGCTCAACTCCGACCGTGGATAGCGCCGCCTAGCAACTCGCCGACCCGGAACAACGTCACTTAAATAGCGCAGACACACGCGACGCCGCCACTCAGTGCCTCCTCGAATCGAGCTGATCCTGAACGGCGCAGCCTCGCATTACGTCGCCACACAGGGCCTATCTGTGATATTTCGTCAAACAGCGCTTCCCCCTCGTGTAGCGCCGCCCCTCGCCGTTGAGCTGATACAGCACTACCCACTGCGCCAACGTTGGTCCCCGGTATTTGCCGATGCCCCGCAACGCTGCTACAGTGATGAACCTATGTAACCCATTCTCGAGCGCAGCAGTCGCCCTCCGCATGTGCGACCCTCCCAACAGGTGTGGATACTTTCCCCTCAAAGGTCCGTATCACCAGATCCGTTTATGGAAAACGTATCCCACTACTGCCATCACAAAATGTAACATCACAGCTGTTATGGGACATCGACAGGTTGCAAAAAATATGCAGCTCGAACATTTTAAGATTTATTGTGAAATGAAAATGAAATTACACCTTTTTCTTATATTTTGGTAGTGTTTAACAATGTTTACTAGATTACCTTTTACTTATATAACACTCCATGTTATTCTAGTGTTATTCTCTCAAGTAAACAAGTGTCCATTATTTCAGAAAATCCCAATTACTATATAGGGCCAATATTTCTGTTTTAAGATAAATGCGAAAATGTTTTGACTGGGAGTAAGATTATATTATTGGTCCCAGGTTCTGATTACTGTCATTAGAATCCGCGCTAAATGCGTGGTCGAAAAAAGTCTGAACAAACCAAATATAAGTAAATTAAACAATGAACCCTAGTGTGACATTCGGACCAATGACTATCATCAAGTATCCTGGGAACAGTTCTCAATCCTAGGAGATATTTTCAACAAGCACTGCAGACATAATTTTATACAGACTCGGGAACAGACATTAGGCTCTGGGGAAATGACAGCAGCAAAACAGTCTAAAATTGATGTAGCGTTTACCTAATGTATCTCTTTACCATATTAGTGGGGTATATAACCAACTCGAGTCCATTCGGAGCTCCTCGGCCATTTTTTTCAAAAACAACGTTGTTCATTCGGAACATGTTTTTGAAAAAATGGCCGAGGAGCTCCGAATGAACGTTGTTGAAAAAATGGCCGAGGAGCTCCGAATGACTCGAGTCCTATTCGGTGGTGTTTGAAAATCGCGCGCTTAGCGGTGACGTCACAATCTGTTTTCAAAAGTTCCAGGGCGCAAAAAGTAAACAATCAAGGCAAAGTCAGCCTTTTTACTTTACTTTTTAGTATTTGAATGGCAGCCGTTTATGAGTGTTCTATTCGTATTGTGTTACTTTTTGAACAAATAAAATTATCCGCTGGACAACTGTTGATGACTGACAAAATATTTTTTGCTGGCTATCACTTTGGTCATTGTTGAGATGTTGATCATCTTCATTATTATCGTGAATTTAATCTTGTTATCGCTTGATCAACAACAGCATATTACGCATGATCAATGTTATTTCAAGGAATTCAAGTTCCTAGGCCAATTATACATAAATAGTAATAATGAGTCTCTTTTACACTTAACAACTACAGACAGACTAAAGCTGCCACTCTCACAGATTTACCATTTTTACAACTTTTTTATTTTTTGTCTTGGAAATAGCAAATTTTTGCGTAAATGTCTGCAAACCAATGATATAAGATTGCTGAAAAAATCAGATCGTAGATTTTCATATTTCCGTTCGAAAATTAATGTTTTATGGCCTAAACCGTTACAAACGGTTTAATACAAAAAAATGCTTACAACATCAATTTTTGAACTTAAATATAAAAATCTGCGATCTAATTTTTGTCAGCAGTCTTATATCACTGGTTTCCATGAATTTCCGCAAAAATTGGCTTGTTCCAAGACAAAAAATTAATAAGTTGTCAAAACGTTCAATCTGTGAAAGTGCAGCTTTAAGTGCAAACCTTACCAGGTAGGCTCTTTAAACCCAAGATCTTAAACTATAAGGGGCGTTGTGCACAGTTTTTTCTCTACCTAATAGCGAGACAAAAGATTGCTGTTTTCATACTTCATAACATGTAGGAGCAAAATTGACAGTAGCTAAAGAACTAAATTGACAGATGTAAAAAAATATGTTTTGTACTTCTTCCAAATTGATTGTTGACAATAATCAAGAACTATAATCAATGAAGAAACCGATGAAAAAGCAAAATTATATTTAATATACTTGTAATTTTCTTCAAATAAGTAACAATAACCAATGCTATAAGCAACAATTTTAGCACAAATATAAATAAAGAATAAATATTATATCTGTTATAAAAATCTGGCTTTTTCAAAATTTAGTTTTGCTATTTTCAGAAGTTAGTGTTCCTTCCCCATTCACAAAAAGGTGAGAGAAAAACACCACTTTGCCCCATGCCAAGGCGCTGGTTAAACTCAAAATTTTAGGCATTTTGTTACTGTTTAAAAACTAACTTATTTATATTCCGGAATTAAATCACAGACTGAAATTATACTTTCAGATGTATCAGCCACATGATAACGGCCATACTATGGTCCCAGTCTTTGACAGTGTAAGGTCCCAACATTTGTGCAGCATCAGACTAGTATGCAGTATGTACCTGATATCAATTTGGAATGCCACGAGGTTATCAACGATTGGGATGATTTTGAGTCTGGGAACTGCAGTATCTACTCTCCAGCAGTCACAGACAAACTACCAACTATTTATGAAGAAAATTCTACAAAAGTTTGTGAAATATTTCCACCTCCAAATTCCCCAACTGCAGGTTGCTTTGAAGTTTTTCAAACCATACACATTATGTGGAAAGCCTTCTTCAAATGTGGAAAGAATCAGACATTGCATCCACTTCCCAAGATAGCACTGGTAGTTTTGGGTCAGATCCACTTTGTTTACCTGCACAGTCCTCTTCCCAGACTGCATCTGATGTGGATGATGCTATCCCATGGTCTGAAAATGAAAGCAGTGCTGACGGCAGTCTTTCACCTGTCAGCATTACAGGTTCCAGGTCAAATCTTGAAGATCTTCTGTCAAGGGACGGAATTTCTTTTCAAGGAACAGGCATGCACTTCCAGCCAGTGTCCCACAGCTCCTCAAGGTCAGCCTCTCCATTTGAGATAGAAGCCATTTCACAATCTGTACTCGGACTGTCCTTTGACAATGCAAATTCAATACTGCGCATGGAAAGGTCACCATCTCCAATTATCTCAAGATCTTCATCACCAAGGTTTCTGCGCTCGCCATCACCATTCCAAGTGCTTAACACCAGTAACAGAGACATTTTAATGGACACAGCAACAGAAAATATGCTGATGTATGAAGAGCGAGGCATCGAGATTGTATAGCCCAGTGTTGAATCATGACCATCAGGTGCCAGATGTTGACATGGACTTTCAGGAGAATGTCTCACTCACTGAGGAGTTTCCTTCCTTTAGCACTTATGTCAGGAGGAGACAGCTTAACTCCTGTGGGATCAGATCGTTCCAGAGTTCATAGAAGAATGATATTTAAATTTCTGACGTATTAAAACATTGTAGTGGAAACAGGATCAATTAATATCAATAGTTGTAATTGCAAGTACTGTTATAATACAAATATTACACAAGTTTTTTGTAAAAATTATCTTGCATTAAGGAAATATTCTGTTTGTTTAGAAAATAGAAACATGAATTTATAATTTGATATTTATAAGAAGAACTGCAAAACAACTTAATTAACAACCTAAAGGTTCTTTGTAAAAACACACTATTGACGTGATATATTATTCATGTACCAAAAGATAACTAAGAATTTTGAGGTAAGACTACCATATTTTAACATACATCAACCAGCCATAAAATAATAAGCTACAGTAA
>NC_069132.1:9073106-9158106 GCF_026914265.1 Mya arenaria
CTACTACTACTACTACTACTACTACTATTACCACTACCACTACTTCTACTACTACTACTACAATCAATAATTAATAAACCAGATCACTTTAAATTAACCTTCATATACACCTCATTTAACACGATGTGTGACTCTAGGCTTCCTGGTCCAGGAAAGGTGTCAAAGTGGCACCTCACGTAATCCCCGTCTCCGTCAAACGGGAACAGTCGGATATCTATGCTGCTGTTTAGGGGTACCCTGCAAAATATTGAAACAGTCGTAAATACCGTAATGAACGAATTCGAAAGGAAAATGTCAACTCTTTAAACATTGCGATTTGAAAAGGGTTAGCGGACAATCCGAAAGTGTGCTTAGTTCGTCATACGATGAATGATAACATTTACATGAAGTACATTAATCCATTTATGTGTCAGTGATTTTGCCTTTGTGATACTGCTTATGAGCCCTTGGCTCAGCCATACAAACTGTACGGTATTTGTTGATCACTTCGGTTATGTGATGCAGAATTGAAACGTTATAAGCCAGGCTAAAGGACTGCTCCGTGATTTATTATAATGAGCTTCCTAACATCGAACATATTTTTCAGATCGTCGAATGCGGCGTACCTGTATATCGGAAAGACGTTTAACATCGGGCTGATGTTAGGGCGACCTGTGTCGTTCCGCACCGCCATGCTGAGGTAGGCCTCATCCATCAGCAATTGCTCACCTTCACCTATCTCCACAAGTCTAGTGTATATCGGATATTGGTTGATTTAAACTTGTTTTAAAAGAACGCAAAGCAAAAAGTGATTTATACCAACTTGCATTTCTTTACGAAAGTTTCAAGAAACTTGAGTGACACAAACATAGCTAACTGTAAAGGTAATGCAATGTTGATATAAATAGTCATAAACCAAGGGTGCGCTTAATAAACGATAAACGTTAACCGACAAATTTATGTATTAATATTTTGATTCAATATAATCTTTGGATAAAGAAAAGAGGACTTTTCGAAGGCGATCGTATTCCGATTTTTGTACAAAAATGTAAAAGGGCCAAACCCCATTAGCACTATCTGCAAATGTTTGGGAAAGACAGTTTTTACTCTAGAAGCATCATTTGTAAGACAGAATTGTCGCTTTGTATTGTTTCACGAATACTTCAATTCAATTCAATTCAATATTTTATTGCCTCCAATAATGAAGATAGGAAAATACATATGTAATACACGAAACACATACAAGGGATTTGGTGAATAAACATGCACTTATATATATATATATATATATATATATATATATATATATATATATATATATATATATATATATATATATATATATATATATATATATATACATATACACATACATACACATATACATATATATATATATATATACATATATATATATATACATATATACATATATACACATACACATACACACACACATACATACATATATATATATATATATATACATATATATGATAAATATAAACTATTGTCAAATGAATATATATGAACGAAATAATGAATATAAGCAAATATACAAGGTGATCAATGAGTTAAATACCTTAGCGAAACGAAACAGAAGGTATTTGAATGAACACATAAGAAATCAAGTTAACAATAGAGAAAAACACACACTATATAACAATTGTGCCATATCCAATCGATATGCAATATACAGTACGTAATTGAGGTAGTAATCATACGTTGTTTGAACGCTTTCGAAATAATTGAACACTTGTGTATCGGAAGAGAGCAAAATATGCTTAGGGCTATTTATAAGTGTACATGTACCTTGACATCGGACATACTTCTACTAAGAGAAGTAAGCTTTCACGCATTTCACAATAAAAGAATACGACACGTTAAGGAATGCGTATTCATCCGAACTATCAAGTAATGGCGGCAAAGGAGCGCCAAGGAGACGGAGACAGAAACCAATGGCATCAAGACTAGCAAGTTCGGTTACAAAGTCATTTGAACAAATTGACAATACATGCACTAAGAACTCATTAAGTAGGTGGACACTGTTGTCGCATTCGGCAATAACATGCGACAATTCTTCTTGGTAAGTACAATTACATTTTATACAGTACATGTTTCTTAAGACAGTTGGTTTGCACCATAGTTTAGCAATAGCTAGCGTCGTGTTTCGAAATGATCGTTGTTTACTTACGACGTAAATGACACATGGTTGGATACATGGATGCAGTATACGAAACAACATAAATTCTGGATCATTTGCTATTCTGGTGTTCCACATGTCGATTTCGTAAGCATTGATTGTTCTTTTGATATGTGCTTTCCAAACGTATTTGGATGGCAAAACAGATTCAACAATGTAATCATTTATCATATGAACAATATTATACTTTTGTAGGATGTAGCAGATATCGGGAATAAATCCTGATCTAACTGTATTGCTATCACGTATAAACATATAATACTTGCAAGTAAATATTTGTTTCGTATTACAATGGTCAGGAAGGGACAATATTTTATGTAAGAGCATAAGCTTTCTACTATCAATTTCAGAACATATTCTGTGTAGCCCTAGCATAGACTGTACCATATCTGAACGCGAACGCAATGCCAATCCCTGAATTTTCTTTGATACAAAGTGTTGGAAGACATCAATTTTATTTTCATCGGATTTAGACATGTCATTCCATAGTTCAGATCCATACAGGAGGGTTGGTAGAACAACCTTTTTATACAAACTTACTGAGGTAAGAGGGTTCACGCATAAGGGGTGAACGCCCTGTGAAATGATTGAAAAAAGTGAGTTTCGAGCCTTTTGAATTCTACCACTTATTCGTTCACCTATTTTTAAGTTCGACTGTTGAAGTATGCCGAGATGATTTGCAAAAGGTGCATTTGATATAAGAGCGTTGCCATAGACAACACTTATCGGGAGGGGACGACGACGTTTTGAAAATGTTATGGTTGACGATTTTGTTACATTAACTTCGATATTCCATCGGCGGCAGTATCTATAAACGATGTCGACCTGACTCTGCAGACTGTTGGGGGAAGTTGCTAGTAAGGAGATGTCGTCTGCGAATGTAGGGTTATTACATTTAACAGACATCACCTTTGCACCATATTTACTTTTTTCTAGAGTATGGAGTAGCTCGTCGACGTAGACTAGATACAAAAACGTAGACATGACCCCACCCTGACGGACTCCACGCACAATTTCAAAGGCGTTGGACGACTGGCCGTTATATCTGATGACGCAACGCAAGTTATTATATGACGATTGAAGCAGGCGAAGGGGCTTACCCCTGACGCCAAGACGTCCGAGCTTCAGCATTAAAGAGCCGTGCCGCACGGTGTCAAAGGCGGCGCGCTGGTCCAAACACGCCACGTAGACGTCGCTGCCACGTTCAATATTGTACAGAACAGTCTCTTGAAAGTTAAAGGACGTTGTTATGCAACTTAAGTTTTTCTGGAATCCGTGTTGTTGTTGGGAAGGGAAGTCCATTTTCATTTGTTTTGTGAATGTGTTAAGCCTATTAAGGATAACTTTTTCGAATATTTTACAGAAACATGGTATCAAAGAAATTGGCCGATAACTAGCAGGGTCCGATTTATCCTTACCCTTTCCCTTATAGACGGGGATGAGGACACTCGTTTGCCACGATAACGGGACGCGCTCGTTCGCGATAATGCTATTGAACAGTAAGGTCAATCCCGAAGTGAACTCAGTGCCTGAATTAATTACGTGTTCATTTAGTACGTTGTCTAAACCTGGGCTTTTTCTTCGTGCAAGGCTTTTTATGACGTTATTCACCTCTGTGAATGTAATTAATTTAGTAATAGTGTTCGTGGCATACGTATCTTCTTGCAAATAGTCATTTAATTCGAATTGTTGCCTTGAATCTAGATTATCAGCCGATGTCATCGCACTAAATACTTTCGAGAAATGGTGTTTGAAACCCTCAGCGACCTCTTCATGTTTGTAAGAATGGTTATCTACGGAAATACAATTACATATTTCAAAATTTTTGCCACTTCTTGCGCGCAATAATTTCCAAAATGTTCTGTGATCCAATTCAGCGGATTTATCAAGGTCATCAAACACTTTGTTTTCGTACGTATCACGATGGTGTCGCTGTGTGCGCCGGAATTCACGCTTGGCGCTTTTATAGTCCCAAAAAGTCTGCGAATGGACGTCGCGGGGTTTACCTTGATCATACCATTCTTTCTTTGCACGCCGGGCATGCGCATAGGAATGCTTAACCTCCGCAGACCAGTATGGTTTTGCGTGCTCGTTAAAGGTGCTTATAGGAAGGTGTACCGAGGCTGAATGAAGCGCACTGACGAGTCTCTCGTTTAACTCGTCCGGATCGAACGTTACTGTACTATTACAGAGTATGTCAATAAGGGTATTGGCTATACATGTTTTGTAATTTACCAAATGAGCGTGCGTGCACTTCGTCCATGATATACACTGTCTTTTAATGATCGTATCGGATTTAGTTATTGACACTTGCATTTTAAAAGAAGTTATTATGGGCAGGTGATCCGATGTTAAGATTTGATCAGGTGAAAGAGTTCTGTATGAGCACACGTCATTGATCGTTGACTTTTCAATAAATACATGATCGAGTACCGTACGATTAGGAATAAACGTAAAATCAGCGTTGAATTCATTCACACTCTGAGCAGATTGCAGGTTATTCTGATGCATAAACCGTTTTAGTAATACAGATTTAGGTGACGTAACACCTTGAGCTATTTGCCCGTTCCAATCGCCTGCTGGAATGACGGTAACCATTCTAGAATAGAATGCGAACAGGGCGTTCACATCATTTAAGGTTTCTTTGTACAAATCGAGATCGTTACAGGCAGGCATATAAATACAAAATATATATAGAGGCAGGTGATTTTCAATCTTAAGTTCAATTCCGAGAATTCGGCTGTTGTTAAGATTGTCTAGTTTTGTTACATAGTTGCACAAGTGCTTATTTATCATAATTGCAGTACCAGCTTTTCCGCAACGTAACATACTAAAGGGATCTAATGAATTGTCTATATTCACGTATGAAACATAATTAGTTGTAATAGAATCAAAGAAGTTCACTGATCTATGAAGCAGTTTGTGTTCGCTTATAAGTGCTATGTCCACCTTATACGTATCTAAAATAGTGCTTAACGTGTAAGCAGATGACATAATACCTCTACAGTTCCAACATGCAATGTTTAAAATCATAATTGTAATTAGTATTATGTTAACACTGATCATGATAATTGTAAGTACATATACGGACTAGATGCGGTCAGTTAATGGACACTATCGAACTAATACTCGTCTCTGGCTGGGTCCCAGTCGTCCTTTTCTTCACGGTCGTACCAATCGTCGTTGGAGCGGCCCCCTGAAGAATGACCTTGGTTGTTGCCATGGTAACGTTGATAGTCGTCGTCCTCCCTGATGTAACCATAGCGCCGGACGTCCCTCTTGCGTCTCTCCCACTTCCGCTCATGCTCAAACTCTGCCTTGCTGACCCATTTGCGAAAAACTACTTCTTCCGGCCAAAAGTTCTCGCTTTCGACAACGGATATGTCCTCGGGGTAAATATTTATTCTGGCAGAAGAACCATACTTTCCACGAAAAAGTCTTACTTGTTTGGCATGTACACCGCCCTCCGTGAGGTAGTCGACGATATCATCCTCGGTAACGCTAGGATCAATATTCCCGATATGATAGGAGAATGTCTTCTTTCTCCTTACGGCAAAAAATCGTTCAGATTGCCTATGGTTATAGTGATGGGCTTCCGGTTCGCTCAAGTGCATGTCAGACGTATTTTGAATCGTGACAGTACCGGTATGCTTTTTCATATTGTCTGTTACATTGGGTTGTTGGGGAGTTGCTTCAACGACGGCGCCAGCCTGGGTTTGTTGGTTATGCACCGTGTTCATCGTCGCTGGTTTAGCCCCTTCAAGGGTTGATTGCATTTTATGGTTACCACCTAGCGTCAGTCGTGTAGGGTTATCTCCCGTGTTGCATTCGTTGACAACTATTTGATTGGGCGAGGAGCTTAGAACCTCGCTGTATGTTCTTGTGGGGACTTCATTAAGTCGTTGCGCAGTGTACTCAGGTTCCTTTGGCTTAACAATATGATTTTCGGTCGGATGCTCTTTAGCACTTTCACTGTCGTTAGCCACAAAATGCTTGTTAATATTATTTATGCTCGATTCGAGCCTCGATACATCAGTCTGTAGTGTTTGTAAATGTAAATCAGTATTTTGCCTGGGAAGGCCTGCTAGAACACTGTTTAACGTTCCATTAAATCTTCTGAAAGCGACGCTTACATTGTTAATATCAGTCTGCAACTGCTGGAGAGTGAATGAGTCACTAGCTTGCTGTCTACCGATTTCCTTAATGTCCGACTGTAGTTGTGATAGGATCACGTATATGTCCGGCTGGAGGAATTTGTCATTTGAGAGATCGTCGTCAATGACCACAGTTTCGTTCTGACTACTCGCTGTTGAAAACACTTCGTTAATGTCACGCGTTCTTTCGCCATTAATGAATGCCTGGATAGTGTAACAGTCACTTGCGCATTTATCCTCTCTTCTCTGGTGGCTTGTATTACGGCGATTCACGAGTTTACCTTGTGGGCATCCCGGAAGTGGCCGCGCTCTAGTCACCAGGCGCTCGCGATACTCATTGATTCTAGTATAATCACCGTGGCAGACTTTGAGGATGTCCTTTATGAAGGTTTCCTTAGGCAGATCAAACAGTTTATCGTCTAGCTCCTCGAAGAACTGCTGCGGCAGTGGGGCTTGCGACCATTCGCCATCGGATCTGTCGAGTTCAGAGTAGTTGGATAGGTCGGATTTATCGAGCATCTCCTTTTTAATATTTAGTAATTCGTTGTTGACAGCCACCCTCGGGTCGCACGGGCTTAGCAACGTTGACATGTGTGGCAACTCCTTAATTGTCGAGTAGAAGTTAAATCCTTTGATCGGGTCGTGAAAGGTGTTCGCTACTTGATGTACCGTAATCGCTCATAGAGCACTGTAATCCGCAGTAAACCAATAATGATACCCAGCTGCGCGCGAAATATAACTTTCCTTTGTTTGAAACGCTGTTTGTTTATTTTCCAAGATATTTCCTCAACTAACTTATTGGTATCCAACTAGAAGCATTAGCGATATTCCTCTCACTTTTACGAATATGCACATATAAATTTCAACTCTATGTCTTAAGTGCAACTTAACAAGGGTGCGCTTAATAAACGATAAACGTTAACCGACAAATTTATGTATTAATATTTTGATTCAATATAATCTTTGGATAAAGAAAAGAGGACTTTTCGAAGGCGATCGTATTCCGATTTTTGTACAAAAATGTAAAAGGGCCAAACCCCATTAGCACTATCTGCAAATGTTTGGGAAAGACAGTTTTTACTCTAGAAGCATCATTTGTAAGACAGAATTGTCGCTTTGTATTGTTTCACGAATACTTGAAAAGGTTTTTATAATAGTGTAAATTCAATTCAATTCAATTCAACATTTTATTGCATTAAACATATCAGACATGTTTATAGCAAATACAAAATACATACATGTGCAAGGCATGGATTTAGGCACAAATTGTTTTAACAGAAGAGCAAAACATTTGTTTATGGATACAAACAACAACATACTTATTAGTTTCTTAAGATGTTTGCATAGTGTATAAATTTTGATAGATTAACTAGAGATTTATTTGAATTGTTAGATAACAAATTAATAAACTTTTGCTTTGTTGGCCACGTGTAGTAATATCTTTTAATGTATTTGGCTCTTAAGTCAGCGTATTTCGGACATATTAGTAAAAAGTGATATTCATTTTCAATCATTCTTTGGTTGCAGTAGATGCATAATCTTTGAGACCTAGGTGTATTAACGTATCTACCACGTTCAATTTGTAGATCATGTGATGAAACTCTAAATTTTGACATTGCTTTTCTAAGTTTTGAATCTTTTACATCATAAAGGTATTTTTCTATCCGAAATGTATGTTTAAAAAGACAATATGTTTCAAGACGTCCTGAGTTATTAATAGATGAATACCAGCTTTGGTGATAACTATCTAGTATACGCTGTTTTATAACACTTAAATCGATAAACATATTAAACTGATTCTCCCAGAAATAGCCAAGCCCGTGTTCATAGAGAATCTGTTTAACTCTGAATGCCCAGTTACATCCATTATAGTTAAGTTCATTATTAGTATCGTTTTTTAGCATATTATATGTTTTATAGATTAAGAAGTTCTCGTTTAAAGTAATTAATCTAATCCAGTACTTTATTAGTAGTATTTTTCTGTGTATTGACATCGGTATTTGACCAAGTTCACCATACAGAGCTTCGCGATTGGTAGAGCGTCTCACACCTAATATATTCCGACAAAATTCAAGTGCAAAATTTCTACATCCGGTCCCTCATGGTAGCCCCATACTTCTGCCCCATAATTTAGTGTTGGTAAAACAAGCGAGTCGAACAATTCAACCCTATTACTAACTGGAAGGTCCAGATTATTGTAAACGACAAATAAATTATGGAGTGAAAACGATGCATGTTGGGCGACTCCTTGTTGAGTGCGATTCCAGTTTCCATTTTTAAAAAGATGTACACCCAAATATTTGAATGAAAAGACAACATCGATCTTAGAGTTATATAAATAAAAGTCATATAACGTATGGCGACCATTTTCAAATTAATGTAATAACCAATTGAATTAAGGTTATATTATATGTGTTTATATCAAAGGTTTTTATTTGTTCACGAAATTTTAATTCTAAAAAACCCTGAAAATATCTTATAAATGATAATTGACGTATTTGTAAAGAAACCGAATATTTTTGGCAATACTTAATTGTATCTGTTTGTTATCGCTATAAACTTTGTAAGTTTTTTATGCGAAATAAACTACTATTGTATTGTATTGTATATTGTAATTGCGTATCAACCTTGACGAAGTTTAGAGAGAAAAAGGTAAGTGCATCGGAAGGTTCGTTACAAACATGCATGTTTATGCATTTTCATACATAACTAATAAAATAAATATGCTTTTTAAAGTACTCATTGAAGTATAATACGTTTTACAAACATTTTAATCGTTTACGGCAGACACTGATTACTGGGCCATAAAAAATCTTTTGAAACAATATGGTTTATTGTAAAGAAATTTAAACATTCCAAAACTATTTGTTTACAAAAACGATGAACATGAAAACAGTACTTATAACCGTTTAAGTCGTCGAATGGACGTGTCGACGGTACGGCGTACGGTGAACGGTACGGTGTACGGTGTACGATGGAACATTCAAATGAAAAATATATTAAATTACACAAAATTTATAAAAGTGATTTATTTAATTTAGTAAAGCAATATTAAATATCAATCGTGTGCAAATTTATTCCCAGGGCAAAATATCCCCGTAGCCCTTGCCGTAGAGCATAATTACATGGAACTGTGAAATCAGTCACATGTATATCAAATCATGTACACAACATACAAAAGTGTTATAACAATATGAACTTAAATTCATTGCAATATAATAATAATGTGGATATATCGGGTGTGTCACGCAGGCACTCGTACTTCCCCTTACAATTAATTCCGTGATATTACTGTACAAAATGGTTAATTTATAGGGTATATTATGATAGGACGCTTTTCTGGTGGCCTGTGTAACGTCGAGTAATTCACCATTACTGAATCAATTACAACCAAATTTTGAATACAAAAAATATTTTAGGAAGCTTATTCTTATATTGCTGCATTGAATATAAATGAGTAAATATTTCCCGCATTCCCCGATTTTCCCCTTCAATTGAATTCCTTTAACATCACGTACCAGCAATGCGCTTGAACTAAATCGACACGAATTAATTCGAATTTAAAAACGAACCAAAAACCTTTCCTTATCTGAGAAGTTTCGCATTTCTCAAGTTTATTTCCTACAAATTGGAATAGGGCTGTTAATTTCTATTATTCAAAGCATTCGTTCGGTGGCTAAATATAATCAATCACAAAATCAGCCCAATAATACGCTAATCAAACATTCCATTGCGGGCACACTAGTCACGTATGTACCCAAGAGCTGCTTATTTATTTTGAATGTTAGTTTTTAATGATATGTGATATATAAAAACGGTTTAATCAATTTACAATGCAATGTTGTGTACGATTTAGTAACGTTAAAATTGGTAACGTCAGGCAGTCTGACACACACCAGTTGAGTTCCAGATACATATAGAGAATAAAAGTGAAAACATGGCTATCGCCAAGAAAACGTACCCCATGCGAATATTGTCTAATTCGTCCTTTGACGAGAAAGTATAGTTTGTTATTGCAACCCCCGTCTCCCAGGCGATGTCGAAATACTGCGAGGCGTCGGTAAAGTAGATTTCGGACAGGTTAGATATCACGGCAGGGAATTTCCAGCAAAAGTCCCTACACTCCCATTGGATATACGGTAATATTTCAGGACGCACGTTTGGGTCTTTGATGCTGAACGCACCGGACTGGTAAAATTGTTTCACGTCATTCATACATGCCTGCTTAGCTGTTTCGTTGTTTGATATCGAATCACACCCTTTGAGTCTATTGACGATATACTTACTCTCCCAAGTGAGCCTGTATGTTATGGTCACCTGAAATACAACACATCCAATGTTGTTTTACACCAATAAAACAGTAGAAGCGTTGGCGTTATGACATTTATTAACAAATACGTTATGGTTCTGATGTTCCTATACTCATTGATTCAGAAAAAAAGTATTGCCCGGAATGCTTCAATTTTGAAGAAATTTAATAAAGCTTGTATTCAACCAGGCACGGTTCAACGAAATACTTTGTAAGATGTTTATAAATACTACAAACCGTATCGTTGGAGATTGGTCGCCAGTGAATATTTGCACTATATAATTCTTGTGCATCACCCAAACTTGCCGTGAGTAAAACAAGACATGCCACATTGCTATTCGAAAAAGCACCTCTACACCAGGCCATAATGATGGCGTATGTGTTAAAATCACACTTTCAATAAAACATTGAATTTAGGCAGGTTATAAAAAAATCCCTAGACGCCAATAAAGTTCAAGTTATGAATTTTCTTCTCCTTAGATATTAATTTTCACGCATTTAAATTAAGCCCAGAACCTAAAAGCGGTTCTATAGTTTTTAATATACTTGTCAGCTCGGACATTGCTGACTAGGTCATGGGTTCAAGAAAGACTTACATTGAACTCCCTCGTAGTGAAGACAATAAAGCAAAGATACAAGAAGTAATAATGGGCTTCGTTGGCAAATCCATATTTTGTTTGGAGATTTATAACTGGTCTGTACTACGCGCGTTATCTCTATATTTCTTCTTGTGGTAAACTGTTTAGAGTAAACATATATATCTAAAGCAGAACATGGGTAGTATGAATATTGCAATGGAGTACATACATCATTTATATTCTGTGGAGATATATAACTCCTGTAAACCTCCTTATTATAAATTTGCAGAAAATATTTTAGCTTTTACACTATTTGCCCACAAATAATGCGCACTTGTCTATTGATTTAACACCAGAAAACCATGTTAAGATTAATTTGTATTTTTGCTATCATCATTTTTTTAAAGTCACTAGCTATAGCATTCATGTGACACAGTCATAGCCGCATCTGTGGGGTCATCTCTGAATCCATCCAACCAAAAAAGAGGTCCTACAAAATATCGTTCAAAATCACATTAATGTCTTTAAATATGATACAATCAGGTGTAAAGTTGCATCAAATGCTACCTAAATGGGGAAAATATAAGTATCTATAATGTGTTTCCGGTACGGATAGAAAAATCTGACCCGAAGGCACGTGCATAAGCCGGTAATGAGGTTTGCCGAGTGTCGGATTTTTTCGATCTGGATCGGATAAACATGATTGATATTTGTTTCTTGCATACCTAAAATTATCAATTTGTGGAAAAAGTGATGTATAAAACGCGCTGTTTTACATTTTCACCAAAAAGCGCTTGCGACGTTGTATACTGACGTCATAAAGCACAGTAGTTTTAAATTCTTTCTTTTGACGACAAAAAGTTCCTCTCAAAATCGCGTTTTCACGATTATTTATTTTCAATATGATTAAAAGTGTTACATACTTATATGTTTTATTATGGTTTACTTTTCATAAACCATACAATAAAGAAAAAACGAAGTGGTGCGTTGTTGCGCGTGACTCATTTACATGGGGGTGTAAGACGGGTTTTGCCTGCACTGTCAAATGACCGGAAACACACGTCCGGTATGCAAGAAACATTGTTTCAGAACTACTTGAAGGGATACAGCGGAACGGAAGCATTTTGTTGTGTGCAGACACCATATGTGCACGATGTATCACTTGTTTCCTGTTTGAGTTATATTCGCACAATCTAGGTTCATTACATAGACCATAGGTAACTCGAGTTCCCTTAGCACATATATTTTAAAAAACAAACAAAATTTTAACTATAACGCAAGCATATATAATATAGACCCTAAATGTTAGCAAATGCATGTATAATACCATTTTTATGTATATAAATTCTTACAGTTCATAACTGTTGAACACAATTGTATTCATGGCACCATTATTGAGGAAACATATGATAATTTATAAAAGGCTTAAATAAGTACTTAGTGAAATAATGAAAAAATACACAGAAAGAAAACGTGAACAAATCAACGAGTCAACCAAACAAATACTAAAAAAAACCCAAGGAGTTTCATTTTTAATGAGGCTATTGAGCAGAAAACCTCGGTTTTGTGCCCAGTTTTGTATCGAGTTTTGTATGTACCCAATTTTGTACCAAGATTTGTATCCAGTTTTGTATGTACCCAGTTTTGCACCCAGTTTATTATCCAGTTTTTGTACCCAGTTTTGTACCCAGTTTTTGTACCCAGTTTTGTACCCAGTTTTGTACCCAGTTTTGTAACCAGTTTTGCATCAAGTTTTGTAACCAGTTTTGTAACCAGTTTTGCATCCAGTTTTGTATCCAGTTTTGTAACCAGTTTTGCATCCAGTTTTGTACCTAGTTTTGTACCCAGTTTTGCATCCAGTTTTGTAACCAGTTTTGCATCCAGTTTTGTACCCAGTTTTGTAACCAGTGTTGTAACCAGTTTTGTAACCAGTTTTGTAACCAGTTTTGCATCCAGTTTTTTAACCAGTTTTGTATCCAGTTTTGTACCTAGTTTTGAACCCAGTTTTGTACCCAGTTTTGTACCCAGTTTTGTAACCAGTTTTGTAACCAGTTTTGTAACCAGTTTTGTATCTAGTTCTGTACCCAGTTTTGTATCCAGTTTTGTATTTTGATTGTATGTTTTTGTATATTGCTTAATATGTAACTTAGTATATGTGTTTTTGTAATACTTTTTGTGTGAAGGCCATGCTGGAAATAAGTAGTATGTCTGTAATGATTGTACACTTAGTATGTAACCTTCGATAAAAAAAGCTGTTATTATTATTATTATTATTATTATTATTATTATTATTATTATTATTATTATTATTATTATTATTATCCAGTTTTGTATCCAGTTTCATGAACCAGTCAACGACTCGAGGCCATGACTATACTCGTAAATGTAACACTTATAAGCACAATTGTGTTATACATGTGTATTAAGATTTGTTTATCGACTTAAACCAGATTCGCGCATGGACCTTACAGTGTTCGAAAACTTTTATTGCTTTTTCTATGTCTGAAAATCGAAGAAATCGAAGAAATACATGTATGCTAAAGTATTACTTAGTATTTAAAACATTACCCACTTATATCTTATTATAGTTATTGTGGCCATAGTCTCGCCACATGGTCATAGTCTCGCCACATGGTCATAGTTTCGCCACATGGTCATTGTCTCGCCACATGGTCATTGTCTCGCCACATGGTCATTGTCTCGCCACATGGTCATAGTCTCGCCACATGGTCATAGTCTCGCCACATGGTCATAGTCTCGCCACATGGTCATAGTCTCGCCACATGGTCCTAGTCTCGCCACATGGTCATAGTCTCGCCACATGGTCATAGTCTCGCCACATGGTCATAGTCTCGCCACATGGTCATAGTCTCGCCACATGGTCATAGTCTCGCCACATGGTCATAGTCTCGCCACATGGTCATAGTCTCGCCACATGGTCATTGTCTCGCCACATGGTCATAGTCTCGCCACATGGTCATAGTCTCGCCACATGGTCATAGTCTCGCCACATGGTCATAGTCTCGCCACATGGTCATAGTCTCGCCACATGGTCATAGTCTCGCCACATGGTCATAGTCTCGCCACATGGTCATAGTCTCGCCACATGGTCATAGTTTCGCCACATGGTCATTGGTGATTTATATCACGTTGATTAACCGGTTTTCGGACATCGAGCCACCTATATCATGTTATATTGTTAGAAGAACTTGAATTATACACTTTTCAAATAGAGTCTAGAGTCTAGAGATAATTACAGAATGTAACAGGCAATATGCACAGAGAACACAATCAGTAAGATATGTTTAACTCGAAAGCTTTGAATACATACATCGATAACTCTCTATTTTCCATTGATATTTTGAGAGGTGAATAATTCAATAAATATAGCCAAATTCGGTCTTGTGTTTTAATATTTATTTATGTAAGTGTTTCTTACATCAGTTTACAATTTGCATTCAAAGAGGAAATTATATTCATCTTCTAGGTCGTCGCATAAATGGCATTTCTTTCCGAAAAAGATTTAGCAGCTGGTTTATACCATCTACCACCTCCTTCTTGTAATCCGTGTGCAGACACCCTTCATCTTTTACAAAACTCTGTTTAAGTATTCTGAGCTTCAATTTTGTATAAATGTATCTGTTACTCTGTGGTTTAAAAACATTAAAAAATAAATCGATATTACCAACTCCTTGATTTAACCATACATCATAAAAAAACATGTCTCTGTAATAGTCTTAACATTTATATCCATGATGCATTATTTGGAATTCTATCTTATTCCAAATACATTTTATCATATATGATTCGGACATATTAAATGGTTTGCATATTTACTATGTCAAGCCAATATCTAATTACATTTAAAGTGAGTTTACTGAACCATGAAGTCCTTCCTAGCTCACCATAAACTCATTTACAAATAAACAAAGACAACATATGATCTATCACCACGCGTGATAATTTCACGTATGCTGAAACAGTTGCAATTAACACGTCCAGCTGGAGCAACATTATCATACGGAGTCCTATCAGGGCTATCGCGGCCCCAGGCTTTAATAATTGCCAAAGCCCCCCCCCCCACGATATTTGTTTATAATATGTTTGAATATTTTTTCTTTTTCTTTCATATTTGTAGTACTTTGTATAAGATATATACTTTTTTTCTCCGGTGTATCTTTTTAATATATATTTTTCTTGAGAAAAAACACGCACTCTTTGTTGTAACATCGGCGCATCTTTTTTCATAGACTGCCTAGAGGTTTTAATATATAGTACCGTACATATTGAAAAATAAAGATGCGAGATTTGATATTTGCCTCGAAGCACCTTTTTTAATAAGTCTGCGTGGAGAAATAACACGCGATAGATATCGTTGAATCGGCTCATCGTTTTTCATTGACTACCTAGATGTTTTATTATATAATGCACTGTACAGGCCTATATTGCGTGACATTTGCATTAGGCGAGGGGCGGGATCGCGTTGACCCTAATAGAATTCCGTATAACCATGTGTTAGACTTTAAATAATTACTTTTGCTGTTTTAACTGGATCAGGAAAGTTTTAAAACTATACATATCTTCACTATACTGAATTGCAGCATTGACAACTTCGGTTACAATGCATGACAACCATAACGGTGCATTGATATCACCACATATACATTGACATAGCCACATACACATTGACATCGCCACATATACATTGACATCGCCACATATACATTGACATAGCCACATACACATTGACATCGCCACATATACATTGACATTGCCACATATACATTGACATCGCCACATATACATTGACGTTGCCACATATACATTGACATTGCCACATATACATTGACGTTGCAACATACACATTGACATCGCCACATATACATTGACATCACCACATATACATTAACGTTGCCACACACACATTGGTATCACCACATATGCATCGACATCGCCACATATACACTGACATTGCCACATATACATTGACATTACCACATATACACTGACATTGCCAAATATAGATTAGTATTGCCACATATACATTGACATTGCCACATATACACTGACATTGCCACATAAAGGTTAGTATTGCCACATATACATTGACATTGCCACATATACATTGACATCGCAACATATACATTGACATTGCAACATATACATTGACATCACCATATGTACATTGATTAGCATTGCCACATATACATTGACATTGCCACATATACATTGACATTGCCACATATACATTGATTAGCATTGCCACATATACATTGACATTGCCACATATACACTGACATTGCCACATATACATTGACATCATCACATATACATAGACATCACCACATATACATAGACATCACCACATATACATAGACATTAGACATCACCAAATATACATAAACATTGACATCACCACATATACATAGACATCACCACATATACATATACATTGACATCACCACATATACATAAACATTGACATCACCACATATACATAGACATCACCACATATACATATACATTGACATCACCACATATACATATACATTGACATCACCACATATACATAGACATCACCACATATACATTGACATCACCACATATACATAGACATTAGACATCACCACATATACATAAACATTGACATCACCACATATACATAGACATACATAGACATCACCACATATACATATACATTGACATCACCACATATACATAGACATCACCACATATACATAGACATTAGACATCACCACATATACATAGACATCACCACATATACATAGACATAAGACATCACCACATATACATAGACATCGCCACATATACATAGACATCACCACATATACATTGACATCACCACTTATACATAGACATAAGACATCACCACATATACATAGACATCGCCACATATACATAGACATCACCACATATACATAGACATCACCACATATACATAGACATAAGACATCACCACATATACATAGACATCGCCACATATACATAGACATCACCACATATACATTGACATCACCACATATACATAGACATAAGACATCGCCACATATACATAGACATCGCCACATATACATAGACATCACCACATATACATAGACATCACCACATATACATAGACATAAGACATCACCACATATACATAGACATCGCCACATATACATAGACATCACCACATATACATAGACATCACCACATATACATAGACATAAGACATCGCCACATATACATAGACATCACCACATATACATAGACATCACCACATATACATAGACATACATAGACATCACCACATATACATATACATTGACATCACCACATATACATAGACATCACCACATATACATAGACATCGCCACATATACATAGACATCACCACATATACATAGACATCACCACATATACATAGACATAAGACATCGCCACATATACATAGACATCACCACATATACATAGACATCACCACATATACATAGACATCACCACATATACATTGTCACCAGTCTGCAATTTGACATCTGCTTTGTCTTTGCAGATTTCAGCTTTCTTAGATGCATGTATGATTTCCTCATAACTTCTATGTAATTTGAAAGTGGTATTTTTATGTATGTAATTAATGCATTGTTCTTACCATACCTAATGTTTTATGTCCTCTAAGAAGCTGTTGCTTATCAGTTCATCTACGATCTGATCGAGGTGATAATATGATTTTTATACCATTTTCTAATAGCGCATCTAGTGCATTTTTCGAATTTCAGTTTTTTATGTCTTTTTTTTTTCTAAATTATGTTTTAGTTATGATTAGCGACGGCAGCTTAGTCTTACCTTTGTATACCTGTCTTTGTATGTCATACCTATAAATGTGCTAAGTTTTTGTCTTAACATATAATATATGCAATTTGAATATCTAACTAGTTCTTAACCGCATGAATTTGTCTTATCTGTGATTATTATCTTACAATCTATAACTAGCCATTTTAAACTTTGTTACGATTACGTTCAATATGCCTTTCACTTCGTGTTCTCTTAGATACATATATGTTTAATATTCTTAATATAAGATTTTAATGCCTAATTACACATGCATTTTTTCTTTTAGATAAATCCTGTTGTTAGTTGTTAAATGATCAAGTCGGTAAAAAGCTATACATATCTTATGTTTCAAATATTTTATATAGAATCCGACAATAAACAAATATTGACTTGACTTGACTTGACCTCACCACACATACATTGACTTCGCAACATTTACATTGACATCACCACGTATACATTGCAATAACCACATAACTATTGACATCATCACAAAAAACATTGACGTCACACCATAAACATTGACGTCACAACATATTCATTGACTTCACAACATACACATTGGCATCACAAAATTCATTGACGTCACAACATATATACATGGACATCACCACACATATACATTGACATCATCACATATACATTGTCGTCACAACATATACATTGACGTCACAACATGCACAAAATGTAGCAAATGTATTCATAAATTTGTTAAGAGGCAATTTGTCAATAAAAAGGTAAGATAATTAAGGGAAAAGCTAAATATAGCAAATTAATAATACTTTTCCAGATTTTTTTCTATGTAAAAAATCAACCCTATCAGTTTATGCAAATTCTAGACGAGCAATTTTATTTATTTATAACTTTAATCTTTAACATAACAAATAGTAAATCCTATGTTAAACTTCTTCCCCTGAATTTTGCATTATACTATATTAACCTCTCAACTGGGAAAACCCCCAGACCAATCTTACCGTTCACCTCCTTTTATAGATGGTTGGGGCATTTTCTAGGTATAAAAATGCTGTAGCTCAAACGATTCACTCAAGTGGAAAATATGATAATACTTGAAAAAGCGTGTATCTGGTATCTGTAACTTTTTATGGTCACTTCCGGTATCGGATATTTTCTTAATACCTATATTCTCATAGCAAGCATTGTTCCAGATACGATATTTGCTTCATGAATAATTTAGCAAACACACGTACAAAAACAGTCGGCAGGACAAATATGCTGAGTCGGGTAGGCCAAAGCGAACAACTGTTTATATCGCTTTATTGGTGTTCACACTTTGACTTAAATATAAGTATATATATATATATATATATATATATATATATATATATATATATATATATATATATATATATATATATATATATATATATATATATATAGTTTTGTTATCGTACTTAAAATTTACTTGAGATAAAAGTTAAGATTTAATGGCGAGACATAGAACAAAACAACAATTCATATCCTGGTAAGCTGCAACATTTAAGTGACTTTGCATCAAACTCACAACCATTCTATTAAACGCAGCGGTCCCTTTTCCGGCAATCAACGTAATTAAACACGTGTTCCAGTCGGTCACATCCGTACACATGTCCAGTAATGACGTTTTAGTCAGAAAACTCGCGTGATAACAAAAGTGGTAATACCAATGCTGTGTTTCTGATATTCGAATATTGTCTCCTGAAAGGGTTGAACAATTTGCAATAAATGCCAATTCAACTTTCATTTTTACTTTTTAATCATCAGCGAAGTTGAAAAAATAAGAAATTGTATTAAACTGGGTAATCTCTGGAAAATGGATGCACATTAATGATACAATGAAAACAACAGGGACAAGCCCGGTAAATAATTTCTGATGACCCTGATAAAAGGCACAAGGACAATGCACAACAAATATTTAACGTTTAAGTGCTTTAATGGTATATTATTGTGCAGCGCTCGAATAGAAGCATTCATAAGTATTACGTACATGCATTGTCCATTTTCTAGTCTCAAAACTCTCAAAAGTAAACACAATGATAAAAAATAACGTATATTTTACATAAAATCAGAACTTTTTTCAGTCTAAAAAAAGTAAGTATCAGGATATCCATGAGTTATTATAAACTAAGAAACCGCTTTAAATATGCCAGTGCCGAGTAGTTTAGAATGTTTGCCTCATGTAAAAACTGTGTGCATGTTTCTAATAGTTTTATGTTTTCAATTCTTGTGTTTGCAGATTTCTGATGTCAACGGCACGTATCGTACTATTTGAGTTCAGTTCTCAAATTGAGTTAAAACTAGCGGAGAAGGTAATATCCCCGGTAAAATAAGATTCACATTGAAAGAAATTTATTGTACACGATAACGACAAGCAACAGTTCGTCAATCGACAAACCTAACGGATTTCAACAACGAGGACCACACCCGAGGTAAACAAACAGCCAAAGGTGAACATGCCGTACTGTATCAACTTGAAAACGCCCTTGACGAATGACGAGAGAAAGCTGAGAATTCAACACCCTGAGGTTCTGCACCGAGATAGACAGGCGTGTACCAAACACACATTACAGCAGAAATCTGGCAAAGAGATATTTGTTCCTTGTATTTTCCAACTCGGTTGATGCGTACAGGGATTTCGCAATATTAATCATATCAGGATAGCTTCTTCCTTCCGTTAAAATCTCAGACAATTTATTTGGTGTAGCACAAAAAACTGACAAATCTCATTCAACAACGAATTATTTCCTTGCCTTGTGGCGCCAAGAAAAGCCTTTTCATTTGTTTTTACTCCCACATTTTTTGGCATAGCAGCACACCGCCTCGATATATGTTCACGTCAAACGAATAAAAGATTCTCGTTAATCAACAATTTACTGAATCAAAACAACGATTCGTAAAGTTGTAGCATAACAATGATTGTTTGACAGAATAATTCATCTTCGGAAAGCGCACCAGAAGAGAAAGAAAACTATTTTGACCAATCGGACCATTCCCTCATTTGGGAACGCGTATGATATAAAGTAGTACCCGCCTTCAATACTGACGATATTCTTGACCCAGTCAAAGTAATCTGTTTCTTCGGATATCACTTTTATCATGGCAATTACAATGGTGACGAGTATCTGACGTCGAGTAATTTTTCTGAGCAGGAGAAGAACTGGGAACAATAATATCGGCAAATTTACTTTATAAACGACTGGACCTTTTGCTTGCGTTTCTGAGACTATAGTGACATCGACTAGGAACAGATATGTAAGTACACCATTGTTTGTAATTCTACTAATATTCTTGGTTAAATTAGATTGTCTCTCAGTGATATCCTTTTCAATATAAAGTGTATAATTATTCGTTATTTTAAACATGATCTCACATAAATATGTATTTTTTATTTTGATATTAATATTCTATGAACTTAAATTATGTAATACAATATTAAATTTCTGTCTTATAAATGATATGCCCCTTTTTCCTTATTAGTTCAGCTAATTGTAATAATTTCAATTATAACCGTATTAGACAAAAAGATAAAAAGCTACATGGTATGATAGTTTTAAATGTTTCAAATGAACTTCCTTAACATTAATATAATACATAAATACGGTCAGTCCATGATTGTGTTAAACAATGAGCGTGCGCCATACCTACATATTAACAATATAAAGGTGGCAATATTATTTGTAATGAGGGCTTTACATCTGCAAGTTTCCAAGTCTAATCATGAGTTAAAGAATAACATTGTGAAAAAAACTATCGCTTTCATAAAATGTTTTATTCTAAAATGGCATGACATGTGAAAATGTTTTTACGCTTAATACATGCACCATTTCCCTTGCAATGTTATACTCAGAAGACTGTCAACAGGAAATTTTATGGGACAAAGAAATAACATCACATTCCTGGCATTTCTTTGCATTTCAAGAGGCCAGTTTTCGTATTAAGAAAATTCACCATTATGCTAATATAGTTTCATTGAGATATATTATTTCTAACTTTTTACCTGTAAGATCTTGTCACATACTTTTTTTTCGCATTTCATAATTGTAGCTTATGTTACTATAAATGAAAAATCTCCATCATAGTCCACAAGCATTCTTGATTTTCTTTTGCAAGATGGTAAGGCGAACATTTTTTTTATATTTGATACGGCCTATTTGTGACCAAAATAATTATGTTCACCTTCCTTCCATCATTGGGAACCGGGATTTCGGGTCAGTCGTGTTTTTGAGTCTCTACTTTTTTGACTTATTTTCTCATAAAATTATGGTTTGGGCATTAAATTTTCGTTTCAAAATTGTATACAAATTGTATACTTCTTTCCGAATGAAATTAGGAATTCAAAACTCTGTTCAAATAAGATTTATCTGACTTCCATTGTTTTCCCCTAAGTTGGCCCTTAATACTGAAACACCATATTTAGCTTATTGGAAACAATTGTGCCGCCCGAGTAAGACAAAGAATAATATACTTTTTGCACTGAACACATGCATACTTTCTTATCTTATCTTGGTGGAATATAGGATAAAACCGTGCTATATCTAAATTATGATGATACTGTTTTAGTAAGGAATCATAAGACAAAAAAATACCATTGATTAATTTCGTAATAATTATAACCAGAGTACCTACTACAGCACCGGAACAGTAGTATTGTGAACTCATTGTATTCAGTCATTTTAGGCTCATTTCGGAAACTTTCCAGCCAAACTGATATACTTACTTTAATATAGACAGCATATTCTTGTTTATCAAAAATATAAAATAGTCAACAATTAATAACCAAATCTGGGTCAACGTGTATTTGTCGTTTTTAACTTTGTATACCTTGTTCATTTTGAAACGCAAAATTTACTGGATGCACGAGTCGACTCAAAATGAACCATATTGAACATTAAAGGTATAAATTCGATCCAGAAAAACGGTGCGTTGCAAAATCGTCAATTGGTCGAGGAGTAAAATTGGAGCAATAGTTTGCCGAAGTAAATGGATAGTCAATTCTGATAACCACTCATGTATCGGAAACGGCAGCAAAATGCCAGCTTCTAACCACAGACCTATAATGAATGGTTTAAACACTAAAATGAGCAAACAAACCGTCCTCAAGGGGCACAGAACAAAAACAATCAATTGCACCAATATCAGTAATGCCTTTTGAAAGGCATTTAACGACCAGCTATAGTTACCACTATTCAGCCAGAGAAAAGGGGTACTAGGAAGTCATTCACAAACACTCAACAAGACACACAAATGACAATACAATAAACGCGGACGATATATAAACGAGGGCTAATCAAAAATAAGAAGACAATCTTGATAATTTAAAAAAGTTTTAAGATCATCTATTAAGATTTGTTGAGAGTATATTTAAAGGTGCAGTATTCTTTTAAATACACTTTATGAAATAGGATATATGCATTGATGTTTTTAATTGGTTTAACAATGATATGTTAAGACGGAGTAAAGGGATAAAATGGGTTTGTATTTAAATGTTTTGGTTATGAAACGCTACCAAACTTTGTGACCGTATGCACTTATGCATTATTGGTAGGAGGTAAAAATAATGAACAAACCCGAAAAACCACTTTCTGGGAATTAACCTTTATTAACTAGATGAGCGATTGTAAGGGATGACGTCGACATATGTATAGCACAATGGATTTCTTGTTCAGACATTTTTATGTTGTCAACTCGTATTTAAATAAGAAATTGAATATAATATTTTCAACATTGGGTAATGATTTTTGCACAAATGGAAACACAGTAATTCGACGTCTTTGACTTGTGCCGTCTAGATCTTTATAACCTATTTTAAAATGTTACTACATCAACTACATTAAAGTACCTGATATTAAAAGTAAAGATCTTCTGTGATATGCATAGGAATTAACTTTATGAACTGTTCTTTGTTCAGTGGCTACGTATTTGTAATGGCCTCATACGTTCATTAAAATATCATTCTCAATAAATAGCCACCACCCACTTGGGAACAATATTTATGCAAAAAGCTACAGAAACAAGCTCAGTAGCAAAACGTTTAAACATAACCTATTTGAGAGTACTCAAGGTCCTGCTTGTTCCAATATTTATGAAAAATTATCAATACGAAAAACATTTAACATCAAAACAAAATTACACCCAACATCAACTTGCAGCACGTAAAGTATAAAGCAAAAACAACTCATATAAACTGAAAAGTTATCATGAAGTTCTCTATATACTGAGATTGAACAGTGTTAAGGTGACATTAAAGTCATAAATTTACATTTGCTAAAATTATCTGTGATCGAATAATAGAATACTTTTTCTATTCAAATAATAATATTTTTAAAAGTTAGGTTGGTCAATCTTTAAGCATAAGACTCAATAATAAAAAAAAACACACAAAAGTGTTGAAATCTCAAACAATAACTTAAATAGTATTATCAACACATTTCTTTGGCAATTTGTGCAAAAACTATGTTTGACCATTGAATTTGCCAATCATATCGCATAGCTCGACTCATTAAACATTAAGATTGAAACAATGTATTTATATAAAATATTAATGTATGATTGAACCATTGCACAAACCATGGTGCCAAAGAAAAAACAACTAAAGTACTTCAATCAACGTCAGTTAAATACATAATCTTACCTGTACATTGCGAATAAGTGTTCCACGTCATTCGAGGCAAGTTTTGATTTTTCCTGAAACATTTAATAGAACTAAAATAAATGAGCTCCGATGTGAATATATTAAGAAATAGCTCCAACTTATCTTTGCAACACATTTCTATCTTATAATCTTCTGGGAATATTAGTGCATGTGACTGGGGGCATGTTTTGAGTATGCTCAATCTCTCTCAATAGGATTTTATTGCCTGCATAATCTTCTACAATAAAACTATATTTTGTTGTGAACATTACTTATTAATTTTACTCATGTATTATATCACAAGTTAATTTGAACGTTAATTAACATTCTCATTTAACTTTCAAATACCCAAAACTTCTTAAAACAGAAAGGCATGTGGTAATTCTGGCTTTCTTGAACTACGATAGGTGATACTCACTTCCATTCAGTAAATGAGGGAAAGTTTCCCTCACTACAATAAATGAGCAAAGACATGAAAAGAGACGTTTAATTAAGGATCTTTATTCAGCATGATTGACGATTCCCTCCATGGTATGTTTTAGTGATGACATGGAAAAACTTTGATATGACACCAAAGTCAACAGACGCGAACATTTAATCAATCTTGAATGATGGAATTGGAATCGATGTTAAATTACAGCGCGTGAAGTTTAATCGGCGGAAATTGCCCAAAGATTCCCACATTGAACAGAAACTGGATTTATAGACATACATATACTGTTTACTATTTCACTCAATGCTATCTATAACATCATCATATGGTATTTTAAATAAATGCCCACGTTTCCTTCAAAACTATGTACTTGCTTCCAACCTTGGCTTTTGACTAGTCATTTATGTATTTATATACTAATTATAAACTAATGCTCCTGGCGAATTTCGTGAACGATGGAGAATTCTAATAAAGGTATTCAACGTTTTTTTAGTTGGATATTAAGCCCAGAGATCCAGGACAGACCGAGTGGCACTCCTCTATAATACTTCCTTATAGGTTACATTTTCGTTAAAATCAAATGTAAAATATGTCATTCTTTTCTAGATTAGACAGATAGAAATGCAATCAGTTATCTCTCTATATATATATTAAGATAAATAGAAGATAGACCACTCGTCGGCTATGTTCCTTTAGGTCTGTAGTCAGCGAAATTATCTTTTGCTCCAACTAGGATGTAAACAGATATCCTTACTTGTGGTGGAATTTGTCATTATTTGTGAAAGTTTTGTGTAAATTGTATAAAAAATCACCATTTTTTACGGATAGTGTTCAACATTAATAAGTTAGTTGGTCAATAAAGATAGTTTCAGAGACCTAGTTTAACCCTGTTATTTATATTTTCTTTCTTAAATATAAACAAATGAACTCGCCAAAGCCGAAAACGAATTTCGTTGAACACAGACAAGTTTTGAAACATTTTAATGAAAAATAATTGAAGAGAAATACATTACGAAGGTTGCATGGTGTTAATAAACAAACACAACTATACGTTAATAGAACTCCTTGTGATTATTCAAGACAGCTGGCCGCCGTTCTTTGCTGCCAATGTTGTCGTTTTCCATAGGGGAAATTACTTCCGCTATAAACCAACGTTTTTATTAATCGCGAAATGTTCATCTGTATTATCAACTTCCTTATAGGAGAAGAGTCCTCAATTCAACAACAATGAAATGCGTTGAAGCAAAATATATCATACGAATATGGCTGAATATTTATAAGCGGAAACGAATCGAGGACTCATACATAGATATACACGTACTTTGATATTCCCGAAGCTCGAAAGTTCCATTTAACGAACAGATAATCAATCCAAAAAAATTTAAGATGTTTTTCTACAATGATTTAATGATTTAAAGTTTATGGTTGCCCATATATATCGCTGCGGCTAGTGGTGGCGGTTGCCCATATATGTCGCTGCGGCTGGTGGTGGTGGTTGCCCGTATATGTCGCTGCGGCTGGTGGTGGTGTTTGCCCATATATGTCGCTGCGGCTGGTGGTGGTGGTTGCCCATATATGTCGCTGCGGCTGGTGGTGGTGGTTGCCCATATATGTCGCTGTGGCTGGTGGTGGTGGTTGCCCATATATGTCGCTGTGGCTGGTGGTGGTACATGTATTCGTTGTGTACTTGGAACTTATTTATGTTTGCTATTACTGTTATTGCCTTAAATATTATGATGAATCCATTTTTTATTAAATGGTTAAATGCTTTTAACTTATGTTTTCATTGACCATTCCAAAGCGGTATAACTAGTTGTTAATAACTGTGTTTTTGTGTTTATGAAACTATCCGCATTTGGACAGTATGCGTCTATCATTAGGTGTATTTCAGAAATTGGCTTATCTGCCAAATAACAATATATTGGTATGTTTACGGTTCGTTGTCCTATAGTTTCCATTGAAGTACTGTTTCTACCTCTGCCAAGTAAAGTATGCAATATAGTTACCCACATGTTATACATATATGTCGGTCGTGGTACCTTTATATTCATTTCTTTGCTGTATCTAAAAGGTTCCTACTAGAAAAGTCTCGTATATATGCTGCTATGTACTCCCAAAAATATCCAAAGTTTGTACGAGAACTATAAAAGTATATACAGTCAATGGTTGTTCAATTAATTGTCGGATGGTCATATGTTATCGGCGCCATTGAACTAAACTACCAGTGAGTTGATTATGTAATCAAATCTATCATGGAGTTACATCTATAACACTTAAAGAGTTTCATTATTTTTGTGTTCTGTCGATATGAATGTAAAAAGTTGTACTCCAATGATTCAGTTTATTCATTGTAAAACCCTCGTGTATAGTTTCGTTGTTATGTTATGCTATTTTCCATGGCTTGGATTTTGTTGCCACATAAATTAATGCCAAATGTGAAAAAAGTGAGGTTGATGTTTTGCGTTTGCACGTAATAAACTCTGTAGAAATAAATGAGACTAAATCGCTGATTCTTCTTATGTTAAATCTTATTTCGTTACAATGCATGGCATGTTGTTAAATGTATTGCACATGACGTTTATTTTTTTCCATAGAGGTTTTGATTTCTGATCTACATGTATTTAAAATAACTGTGGCCTTTACTGCTTTTTTGTCTTTTGACAATCGAACGATTAATTTATACTTTCATTTAGTCAATTATATTTTGATATAAAGCACAAAAACATATAGATTAGATATTGGAAGTTCACCAAGTTCATAGTTAACCTTTTTTGCTTAAATATCCTTTGTAGTTGTACTATTGCAACTACACCTCATTTACAGTTAGTATGGTGACTTTCAGTAATACAGTAAGAAGGTGGCTTATTTAAGGGAAAAGGTGTATTATAATATTTTTTTTCAGGACATTAAAGTATTTATTTTAATTATTTAATGAAATTGACAAAAATTCTTTTACTGAAAGCTATCTAGGACGTCATCTAAGGTTCTCGGTTCCCACCAAACAGTGACAAGTCATGTTGGGAGTTCCATATACCATTGACTTTGATTTTTAGTGTGAAAGGTAACCAAAAGATCGTTAAGAATTACACATAAGTATTTAAATTTAAAATTGTGTTTTTAAAAGTGTTGTTATAATCTTCTCTTTCAACAATTTAATAAGGATATACCAACAACAAAGCTTTCATGTATACCACACTATTGACATTTTCACTACTCCTGATGCAATTAAGCAGAGACGGTAATAGTCGTTGACAAACAATAAGATCTTTGCGTTGTTTTGCAAACATTGTCGTGCATTTATCGCCATATGAACAGAACAGAACAGAACAGATAATTTATTAAGACTTGTACAAAGTACATCATCTTCTTAACCATATACATATAATAATTGAACACATGGTGAGAACACAGGTAATACAATAATGAGTAAATTAGAATACAGATGTATGGACATATTCAAATTAGGTGAGGATGAACAAAAATATAACAAAAAATGAATCATTGTTATAATTCAATATTAAGAGTTGTTCGTCTTATACACAACGCTTCTTTGACAAATAAAGATAGTTTTATAAGTTCTTGTCTATTTGTTGAATTTAACAGTTCAATAAATTTTAGTACAGACGGACGTATATAATAATTACGTTTGATGTATTTCTTTCTAATAAGATTAAAACATGGACAAATAAAAAGAAAATGGAACTCGTCTTCTATATCTCTTCTATTACAACATAAACAATATCTTTCATCACGTTGAATTCGATTACAGTTATATCTACCCGTTTGAATTCTTAAAGGGTGAACAGAAAGTCTAAGTCTACAAAAGAATAGGCGTAAGCTTTTAGGTAAAATGTCTAAATAATGTTCATAACCAAAAGTGGTTTTAAAGTCTTTATACAAAAACAAGACTGGACTATCAAGAGAGCGATACCACTCTTGCCTAAAACAATCAATTATTCTAGTTTTTAACTCACACAAAAAATGCTTTTCATTTGGTACACTGGCATTATCAAATACATATCCAAAGCCAAACTCGCTCAAAAGCTTTCTAACATTTGATACCCAATTATTCTTTCCTATTACACAGTCTGATAATGCATACCTATATACAGTGCGCATTATGATATTATCACTTCTTACAACCTTAAGCCAATATTGTATAATTCTAACAAATCTATGTACATAAAGAGGATATCTGTCAAGCTCACCGTAAACTCTTGCTGTACATGTATTTTTTCTAACATTTAATAGACGTTTACAAATTTTAAATGAATTCTTTCAATTTCTTTAGACTTGGTATAACCCCATACTTCCGAAGCATATTTTAGAACAGGAGCTACAAAAGCATCAAATAGTTGACATGGAATCTTTGGTTTCAGGTCATATTCCCTACATTTACATAATAATACATTTAGTGCTTTTAAAGCTTTACCAGTTAAATGTTCTTGGTTTAAAGCATAATTACCAGTATAGTTGAAAACAGTTCCTAAGTAATTAAAATCATTCACAACTTCAATAGACTGGCCATTGTAGGTCCAATGTTCTGATGGCAATAGCCCTCCCCTTTTACGAAAAACCATAAGTTTTGTTTTAAGTATATTTACAGATAAACCCCAGTTATTACAGTATTCTAAAAGTCTATCCAAATGTTGTTGTATTTCTTTAGGTGATTTCACTACGATAGCCATATCATCTGCAAATAACAACAATATAAGGACAATATCATCAATTAGAAGTCCAGAATCTACATCTTTCTGTAAAAATAATTCTAAGTCTTCAACAAAGAGAGAAAATAGTAAAGGGGACATAACTTCTCCTTGACGGAGGCTTACAGCATAGTCGAAGTAACCAGAATATGTAAATCATGATTTAACACAAGATTTTACTTTTTGATACATATCTCGTACTATTCTAAGTAGTTTTCCTTGAATACCGCATTTGTACAGTTTCAACCATAAAGCATTTCTATAAATAGAATCAAAACATTTCATCATATCAACATAAACAACATAAAGTCTTTTATTGTCATTCAAATATTTTTGCACTAATGACGTAAGAATAAAAATAGCATCTACAGTTGATCGCCCTTTCCGAAATCCGAACTGAGCGTCCGAAATTATGTTATGTTCATTACAAAATGTATCAATGCGTTTATTTAGTACAGTTGTAAAAAGCTTAGACAGGCAACTAACGAGTGTAATTCCCCTATAATTATTAACGTCATCTAAATTTTTCTTTTTATGCAATGGTATAATAACACCTTCCATCCACTTATCGGGAAAAAATTCTGAGTTTAAAATACCGTTAAAAATATCACATACATGCGAAGGCAAAATATCGAACGTCTCTATAAAGTATTCATTCATCAGAATGTCACTCCCAGAAGATTTATTACGCTTCAATGATTTAATAGCAATGTGTATTTCATTGACAGTTATAGGCTGATCTAATTCGGAAAATGAAACATCAACATTATCAAAATCATGCGTGTTGCAAAAAATTTCAGACTCTTCGTTAAAACATTCAAAGACACTACTACCTAATGCTGAAAATATTCCCTAAATGTTTCATTTGGTATACTGTCAGCCGTTGGTTTGGATTTTGGTTTAAAATATTTCCAAAAATCAATAGGCTTACTTTTTTTTAATTGTTCTATTTCTTGCATTTTAAATCTGTATGCATTATTTTTCTTTTTACTAACACTATTTTAATACACACGGTTATGTTCTACTAATAACAATCTATTTTCATGCGATTTATCGCTATTAAACACATGTAATGACGGTAACTAAATACACGTTATGCGCTTCAATACATTCAGCGTCAAACCAATCGATATTTCTAATACATGTGTCCACATGGAAATATGCATTATTATTGACATTATGACATTTTGAGAATAAAGGGTCAGCAACAGAACGTATAACATTCGTAAATTCATTAACAGCGTCATTTACAGATTGTCTAGTGTTATCAATATTATTAACAATGTTATTGAATCGTGGCAAACAGCCAATAATGCCCGTGCGAAACTGTTCTCTATAACCATTACTCCATCTATATTTCATCTCTGGTCTTTCTTGATCATCATGAGTGACAAAATTACATAATAGCTTAAATTGCAAGGGAGAGTGGTCATTCCATTGATTGAATGCACAAATATTGAAGTCACTAATCATTGAAAAGTGTCGCTCATGCATCAATAAATAATCTATAACGGAACATCCATTGTAGGAAAAATATGTATAATTATTTGACTGGCCTACTCTACCATTAACAATGCGCATAAATGAGGATTTACACAAATCTAATAATTTAACACCGTGGCTATTATGTACAGTGTCTACGGGGGTACTGTCAGGTTCATAATCAGTATCGTTGAACGAAAAATTAACATCATCATGTATGATAAAATCATGTTTTTTGCCAATTCTACTGTTTAAATCGCCACATATTGTTACACAGCCTAAATTGCTATACATATATATATCATTCTCAAGCGTATCAAATAGATCAACGTTATTAAAATTATTGTATGCTGGCGATTCTTCACCCCATAAATAGACTCCACACAAATAAATATCTTCCTCAGTTTTAAAAAAATTATGGTCTAGCCTTAACCATATAATAGTATCATGATGATATTTTACTATTTCAATTCCATCTTTCAGGTGTTCTTTATAAAACAATACGATTCCTCCACTACATCTACGTGCATTTCTATGTTGAATTTGTCGATAAAAGTTATGAGAGACAAAGCCATTTAAAGATACATTGCTAGAAGAATTGGTCCATGATTCATACAAAAAACAAATATCATAACTAGAAATAATATTTAAAAAACCTATGTCATTCTTTCCTTACTTCACGAGGAACACATTACTGTTTCATAACATTGCCGTTTTGGGATTAAATACCACAACTATAGCACACATTAGTTTAAGCTTATTTATTTTACAACGATTGTGAAACAAGTTATTACAACATTATATTAATCACTATCGTTGGCACGATTTTACGCGAGAGCGTGGTCTTGTGTTGTGGGTGAAAGCGGAGTACCCAGAGCAGACCCACTTGTCCGGCTTGTTGACCACAAACCAAACTCACATGCGCCCAGGCCGGGAATCGAACCCGGGTTGATAAGCGAGAGCGCTAACCACTGCGCTTACCGGACAACCACAATTTAACTGAAGTATAATCGATGTCACGTTTAAATTTCCGGAAGATGGGGTCAACAAACGCCGGAGTTACTCGATTAGTTGCCTTTCGTCACCTGCCTTTACAGGGCAACGCTTTTGTAACAAGATACCTTGGGCATAGTTTTTTGATAAATGAACGCATAAAGCATAAATACTGTCTGGTTTGCTGTCAATATATTGTCCTGCAGTCTACTTTAGAGTACAGTGTTGTTTCGTCACTGTTCAATTATACCTCACAGTCCCGTGGTTCCATTTAAATGTGTTTTAATGATATCTTCAAAACAGTTATCAAAAAATAGACCAAACCCTAAAATGCGATTGATTGTAAATAGTATTTAATTATTGATTGATGTATTTTTTCTATTCATGTAGAGCTTATGTACAATAGAAATATGACCAACAAGAAACTTAACTATTTTGTTTCGATGACACTGTGCAATTGGTTTTAAATAAGGCACTTTTGTAAAAAAAACAATTTGTATCAGTCTCATGGCTTACACAAATGATTAAATAAATGCATGATTTCCCCAAAGTACGCCTTATCAGTTCTCTCGTGAGTATCGTTTGTTTTGTTTTCATTTGCCTGAACATCTTTCAGTGCAAACAACTTCAAACGTAGTAAATAAGCCTGGTTGTAGCTTTATCGGCAGACGTATATTTTAGATGCTCTCCTGCATACTTTGCGCAAGCAATACTGCCCTTTGGGACCGCTTCGTTGTTTCTCACATATTCATTTCGTTCTCTGATCAGGAAATACAAAAATTGCCTTAGACATTAATGTTTCCCACTCCAGTGGTCCGAGACATAAACACTTCTCAATCACAGTTTATTGGACGGTTAAGCCCTTGCAATATTCACATTTGGAGACTGTAACTCCCCTTTATCGTAAGCGGTATTCTAAGGGTTTCTAACGGGTACTTGGGAAACAAGACTGTGGTTTGCCGAAGTGGTGTGATTCGCTACACAAGCTCTCATAATCATTTAATATCACATGTAGCGCAATGTTTGGAGTATCCGTTACCCAAGGCTCCACCGATCGACTCTATGTTGTGATCACTTTAATGTACGATTGCGTTACTGATTCTTAAACAGTTTCTGAAAGCATACTTTAAATGCAATTAACAGCCTCTTAATATTCGATGTGAAAAACTGGTTGTATTTGATAATATGTATTATTTTAGTTTAAATCACATATGTTAAGAATAATACATCGACTCTTCTGTCATACTGGCATCAAGAGCATTCATGCACTTGGAAAACACAGAAGATAGATGTTGTAATTTAAGGCTCTGTCAAAAAACAAAATGTTTTGACACTTCCATGCAGGATAACATATATGTACATGCATACATGGATACATGTTAAAGGACACACATTTATTTCAACTCATTTATTGTAATTATGGCAAACTGCCAAAACAACCTTTCAAAAGAAAGAACGTATATGTAAAGAGTGAACACTGAATTGCACGTGGAATTGTTCATTGTTTCTTTGATCTTTATATTTTGGTTTTTATTTTAGATCAAATTCACATGGATTTTGAAATCTAGACGCTAGCCTTAAGAATATCTACATCTTACGGAGCCAAAAATAAAACCATTGAAGCCAAATTTATAGAATAATCTAATAAAGTGTAAATATCTTTACTATGAATACTAATGCACGGTTGGTGACATTTCTCAACCCTACACATCCTTAGTTTCCCTAAACTAACCTTAAGTTAGGCTAAAGGATATTGCACATGCAGAAGCTTAAATCTGAATAACTGGTTTCTTTGCTACGGCATGTAGGAAAGTTGATTTGCCGTAAAGGTCGACAGAAGAGTATTTTAATCAATCTAAAATCGTGCAAGAAAACTGACAATAATTATAAAGCAAAGTCAAATCGGCGGAAATTGCTAAAAAAGTTGATCGTATAATCGAACTAGATTAATTGACCTTTTACTAGGTATGGAACTATTTCTTTATTTAGAATTGCATAAAACTAAATGTAAATAAGAGACACAAGTTTTCTTTTTTCCTTCGACATGCATGATATAAGAATACAATGATATACTAAGTATACACTATGTATTTATTGTCTTCTCGCCTAAGTACGAAAGGAAACCTGCAATTTGCCTTTTGCAGACGGATTGCACAAATGATTCCTTTCAATTATTCTTAGGTATAGAAGTAAGTGTTTCGAAACCTACATGAAATGTATTTAGAAACATGCACTCCCTTACTTAACTATTAAATAATTTGTTTTCATATTGCCTATTGGGAGGAAGCGTATCATATAAAAAGATACAGGAAATGTACTCAGAAAACCTACACTACCTGACATTGCCACGTGCATTTGTCAGAATCCCTTAGTGAGTATATTTAGCAAAGTGGGTTTATCCACACATTTGATATGTAGGTGCAAACTACGTTCTACCGACAGAAATCTTACTACAAGCCTAGGTATTGCACAAGTATTATAAGCATTGATGTAATATATTTCTCATTAATTATTCGTCCTTTTGAAATTCACTAAACTATCTAAACCTCTTTTAAGTATTAACGTCATAACTCTCACTACTTATTTAACCAATAGAACAAAATAGCAGATTCTCTTACATGTTGGATTCGATAATGCATACTTTGATAAGATTTACCTTTTGCGTTTTATCTTTATTTAGGATTGTTGGGATAAGAGTGAGGTGTGTGCACTTTAACTGGTTTAAACCCCCAGTTAATTTACATTTTACTGACCGTTCCAAGGCAGTACCTAACAATCCTCGGTAATCATACCTAGTTTTTTTATATATAGTATGTGTGCACTGTGCTGCTTGTGGAGTTTTGTGCTGTTCTTACATGTTTCTTAGCACACTGCTATTGACAAGTTGCAACATAATTGTCAACTAGACGTTAGATGTCCGTTTCGTTCATATGCACTATTTAACATGCACCACATTTAAGATAAAAAAGACAAACAGATATCTTTTAATGATAAATCCCTATCTAAACCCATCACAGCCAATTTAAATGCATTCTGAAGGAGAAATCTTCGGAATCCCAAGTTATATCAGTATATTTGAACTAAACGACACTGTTCGTCGTATTTTTGAATCAAACAAGTACAAACTATCCGAAACAAATGGCTGATTTCATATCAACTATAACGTACCGAACGCGATGTTTGATAATGGCTGGCCGAAGTTGCTTCGTTCCCGACACCTGCCTATACAAGGCACAGAGCCTGATACATGGTGCCGCAGGCATAATAGATGATATAATATAGCCATAAATTTGTGAGCAAGTCTAATCACGATATATCATAATTTTATGCGCTTATTTCCAATTTCAGTGACATTTGGAGAGTGCTTTTCTAGAACAATTGCTCTTTTTGCTAATTTCGAACTTACTCTTTAAAATAAAAGTAAAGTGACTTTGTGACAATTGTTGTGACATTCACTTAAACACTTTGTGACAATTGTTGTGACATTCACTTTAACACTTTGTGACAATTGTTGTGACATTGACTTAAACACTTTGTGACAATTGTTGTGACATTGACTTTTGTGACAATTGTTGTGACATTGTGACATTGACTTTTGTGACAATTGTTGTGACATTGAATTAAACACTTTGTGACAATTGTTGTGACATTGAATTAAACACTTTGCGACAATTATTGTGACATTGACTTAAACACTTTGTGACAATTGTTGTGACATTGACTTTAACACTTTGTGATGCAAAACCCTTAACTGAAATTAGTTAATTGCAGACAGGCATTCCTTTATTTACATCCGGTGGGAAATGATACTGTGGTCCTCATTTCAAGCCTGTCTCAAGTTCCAGTTAGTTGCTATCAAAATAAGTTCACTTTATCCATAATATATAATAGGAACTACTATCGTTAGGAACTGTGTCTTTGTCCTTGATGTGCCATGTAAAAACGCGACAAGGAGGTCGACAGCCGTGTCGTGTAATTAAGCTTAAATCGTCGAAGGAAATAACAAAAATTGTAAATTTAAGTCGTCGGAAATTGCTCGAAGCGTTTCATCGGGAATCGGAATTAGATTAATTGACCAAAGAAATCGTTTGTTTCAATTTACTCGGCCTGGGCGTGTTCATTGGGTCCCTAAGTGTGCATCGTTTTATATTTCTAGTACTTAATGTTAATCAAGTGAATAACATACGTGAGATTGTCTGGCCACTGTAAACAAACATTCTATGAAAAATGGCCTAGTTGCAACTTTTGAGGTTTTTATCATATCATCTTTTATTTATATTTTCTGTATTTCTGTTATTGTAAAAATCGGTTGACGAGTGCGCAACTCATCCAGTCAAAATTTGTTTTAAAACTAAGAAATATTTATTTAGGAGTCTATAATTGTATTTTACTTGTATTCCACTGGTGGTGTAGAAGTAATGACACACCCCGGAAACACTCCGTTATATACCGTTGTTGTATTCAGGTTTCCGATATTCCTAACTCGTTACTATGCACTTCAAGTGAACGATACTGTATGGCCTTGCTGCTGAATTCGTTGTGTTTTGTCCACACAAATTGGCAACATTAAAGCACAATGCCTCGACCTTGTGAAAAAGGTTTTGTTATGTGCTTTCAAAATTCTGGTAAGTGTGCATATTACAACAGTACTGACAATAGGAGTATAACAGTTATTAATTTCTTACACATTTTACTTTAATATTATATTTTGTTCTAATGTTGAAGGTTGTCAGTATGTATTAACCAAAATAATTGAGCCGAGTGTTTGTGACACTCAAGGTCCGTTTAATTTATAATTTGGTTTGGTTACCGATCCACCTGATGCCTGCCTGCTGAATAACCGATATAGTAGTACGGCATATTTAAAAACAAACTACAATAACAGCTTGAATTATTTGAAATTCTACATGTTTTGACTATATGAGCCACATTTTCTCCCATAAATCATGAAGATATATATACATTGGTCAATATTTTGAAGGAATTTAATCTCAGTGCAACACATATAGTTGTCAGGCATTATAATCTAATCGCGACTTTCTCTGGCGCCGTTACAAAATTGGGGAGGGAGCGTGGGATTTTTTCACTTAGAAAGATATATGTCTACCGAACGACTGAAGCCATTTATGCACTAGAATGTGAAAAATGACACATATTCAGCTGTTGAACAAATACTACTTATATTTGACATTCGCTTTTCAATAGTGTATTATGTAATTTATTTGAAACTACCCAACCCCATTCATATTATTTTGGCTAAAAAAGAAAAAAAATAATATTATTTTTGTGGCCTTAAACAATCGAACGGAGTAAAGAAAATTAAGACGGCCGTGCCTGGGAAACTGAACATTTGTTTTTGAGCTGAGAAATTAAAATATTAAATTAAAATATAAAAGGTGTACGATTGCTCAATTGTTTGATGTATAATTGATGACCTTCAAACGTTTTGGTTCTCAATTTATAATTAAGGTTAAAAGAAGCAAACCACTTTAACATAAACGAAAGTAAGTTCATTCATTTGGGAAAAGTACACACTACTAAAATAAATTAAATAACCTCAATTGAATCCGTACTTTAAATTTTTTGAGGAACTGGAACCTGGTTTTTATTTACGCTGCGAAAAGGTTAAACGGTGTTGACACACGTTATTAAGTCAACGATTTGCAACACATATATAGGCTTGAGCTTTTATGAGACGTTGCTTTTTTTCTTTTCTTTTCTTTGACATGTTTGTTTGAAAGGATGTACTAACACATTTAAATAATTACTCCAAATAAACCAAAGTACGTTACCAGTTCAATACCCGCCCATATTGGGAAAAGATACAACGTATTACTCGGTTCGATTACAACTGTTAATTTACAAGCAAATGTAAGTGCAACACCGTCAAAAGCAAACTGATGAGGTTAAATCAGGGAATGAGGTTAAACGAAAAGGCCAGCGTAACACAAATTGCTACCATTTGACCTGTAACCAGCTGTCCGCCAAACCAACAAATACACAGTTTGTCAATACTTTGGTTATATTTTGTAAAGAGGAATATGAATGCATTATCTACTGGAATGGCCAAATAGCTCGCTTAATGATCGCAAGAAGTTGCGAAAAATGCATTTGAGACTAGTCAAGCTTAACAAGAATTAACAGCCTTTGTTTGAATATAACATGAACATATGTTTTTTTTTTCATTTATCTGAGAACCTTGCACGGTCTAATAAATGCTTAACATTAGATGCCCAAACGAGCATCGACAACATATCTTCAAACCAGGGAACATAGCAAGTGTCAGAAATGGTATTACAATTTCAAATTGCAAATTTAAATAAGGACGTCTCACAGGAAACTTAACTGATAATGTAGAATTCCTTTTGTCGCCACCTTGAAAGTGTATTATTAAATATAACATTGGTAGTATATAGCTTTTTTAAGTATGCTAGAAAGCCGACGCATGAAGCTAATAAGTTATGATAGGCCCGGAATTTTAATACAAAACCTAGTAACGCTATACTTACGTGACCAAACATCGTTTGTTACTTGTCTAAGAGCGTCTGTAAAAAGACATCAGAGAAATCATAATAAACTAGTTGTAAAATGAACCTCTTTGGAAGGGCATATGTTGTTCTTGATCTTGCGCAAAATTTGCGCGAACAATATTGTCCTTTGGGACCGCATCGCTCTTCCTCACATGTTAATTTCGTACTCTGATCAGGAAAAACACAAATTGTTTTGGACATTTATATATCCTGAACCAACGGTCAGAGATAGATACAATTCCTAATGAAAGTTTAGTGTTTAGTTGGGTCATCAAAGCAAATATTTTTGGAGATAGAATCAATTTATATTCAACCCACTTCTGTTTCTTGACGTATAATGGTGATGCTGCTTGTTTTGTGTTCCAGAGATGAACAGGTCATTGGTTATCAAATTTACATTATCTAAGAAAACGTAACGCAGTAAAACAAAATTAAGATAAACACATATTTCCTCGTCACTGACACAACTTTGTGAAAGCTTTGCGTTCGTTAATTAATGCAAACCTGCATTTTTGTTCGACTAATGAAGATAAATGTTAAACATTGTATCTTGGAAATTTGCCAGGATTTTTTTACAAAGAAATGACGAGAACTATTTTTTATACTTCTTTATCATTTTAAACAAGTTATTAGCGTAGCATCGCATGTTGTAGTAAAATGAGAATCGAGAGCAACTAGTTCGGGATCTTTAGTTTAAATATCGCAAGCGTAAGAGGAAAACATTTTTATTTTTTATTAATATTGCATTATGCTGCTCCTTATCAGTCCCAGTCTAAGAAACTATGAACGTACCACTTACTTAAATATTAATCTGTATAGATTAGAGAGTTCGCATATTTTACAAGTTCATTCAAATGCAAGGCTGACGACTAGCGGTACATAAAATAAAAGATGTGTACAAGATGACATGAACAGAAGAAAATGATGGTCATTTCACGAGTTGTGTATTGTGACATATGCATTTTCTACTTGCAGATTGCGAGTGAAGGTTATCCCGGGGCGCCAGGAAGTTACACTATGCAGGTAAATGCGTGACGAAATATAGAAAAACGTGGGGAAATCAATCATTTTCATTAGATATGTAATCATTTGGAAGTTTTTAAATATATGTCGGATTCTTTAAAAACAAATCCAAATTCACTGAACGATGTTGAACATCTCTTTTTTTCTTCGGACGCTGTTAAATTTCGAGTATATGCTTAGATTAGAGAAAATACAATGGAAACCACATGACCAGTAGCAAAAAAATAACGAATTCCGTTTTGTTGCTCAGAACATTATTTGCATTGTATAAAAATATATCCTTAAACGCTTATTTGAAGATATGATATGCTCATTCTATGTTTTGGTATTTCTTTGTATTTGTTATGTCCATACTATATGCAATTGGTGTTTGTATAAAGAAATAAATGGATTGTCAGTTTTTGGCAATTGCATCAACAAATAAAGGAACATAAATTAATGACCAAATAAATAATCATAACGGCAACTCTGTCAAGATGCAATGAGTAAACTCAACATTATTGGGTTAACGTTTTGGAGCGTTCAGCCCGGCATGGAGTTCGCTGGGGGTTGGAACAAGTTTCTAGAAACCTTATCAGACTCTTATTTGTCTCAACTTTCATCGGTATTAAAGCAAACCCTTTCATCAAATTTTTGAAGATATTTTTACCAGTACTGATGTATTGCGGAAAATTGCTCATATGAACGAAACTGCTCATAGGATTCGAATTGAAACAACCTCCAGTCTCTATAAATGACACACAACATTATACAAGTAATAAAGAAGGCGAATTCTTCATATGGAAGAGACTTATAAATATTTCTTTCATTTAAGTACGGGACATATTACGAGACATTTTGTATGCATATGTCATTTGTTTTATATGAGGTATAAGATCATAATTCCGATATGCAAAGTGCATTCATTCCATCTGAATATAAAATTTCCTAAAAAAAAGAATATCATAATTTACTCATACAAGTTTTTCCGATTTCTCTTTCAGAAAACAACATTGATACCATACAGTTTTATAGGACTGCTAGTTATTGTACAAATGGCGGCCAGCAAGGCGCTCTTCGAATATGCGTGTGACCCCCGATCGTCAGACGTCACGTGTTTGCTAGGGTGTCTTGGCTGTTACGAAGCATATGGTGGTCACATGTACAACATGGCGGCCTGTTGCCAGGAGTGCAAGGACACACAACTACCACTTATAGATGACGGTCCTGCAAAATGCTCCCACAGGTTTATTAAGGGATCATGGATGCGACGCTTCGGAAAATGACACAAGTTACCGACATAGTCTTACTGGCAGTATTTCTTATAGAAGTTATATTCTTGAATTAGCAATAGCAAGATCTCGCTGTATTGTTATCATATAGTTTTTAATCGTAATGAATGCGACTTGTGCGTGAAAACCATGATTACCCCCGAAACCCCTTGATTCAATTGATTAATAAAATTAAGTGTGTTGCAAACACAAATTCATACTTAAAAAAATGTGAAACTGTTATTTGGTATGAGCATTCAAACAGAGAACAATCTCTAAAATAACACAATACCAATTAACATTTTTAAGCAATAAGATATAATTTCTTACTTGCCTATATCTCTGTAGTAAAGTTTAATCAGAATGAACATTCTAACAAGCGATTGTAAATTTCTTTGTAAAAAGAAATTAAATACTTAAACACTCCATAGTTCATTTTCTGTTTTGGTTCACATAAGTAAACACACGAATGCCGTGACAAACTGTCCGGTAATCAACAGATACCACACTATTGCTACAGAGAAGCATTCAGCCGATACCTGCCACGTTCCCCACAATTGCAATTTAGGTGTAATATTTACGACACTATCAGATTACAATCGGCAATATATGGCTGTGATACGGGCCGGAAAATCGACGGCTTGTTGAAAAAACAACTCTAATTTATTGTTTTCTGCAAAGTTTATGGATCATAAAATGATATTTCTTAAAGAAAGAGACATTCTGACGAGGTGAACAATCTGACACAGTGGGAGGCTATCTGGTAGACCGCCATGACACTGAGACATGACGCCAAGCCAAAAAGGTTAATTAACAAACAAAACTGCACTCGACTGAATGTAAGCTGTCGATAACAAACTTCTAATTTCCTTTATGATTGTAATCTTGTTTGCAGTGTATTATTTGTGTAACACCATAAATATCATACACTATTCAGGATAAAGACCAGTAGTGCAAAAGAATAGCATTTGTGTTGGTGGAAGCGAAGCCATACCGATTGTATACATCACCTTAATTCAGAGATAGTAGAGTCAATGAATGTAAAGAATTTATAAATACTCATCGAAAATACATGATTAAATATTAACGATGTTTTTACAAGACAATGCTTTGATATTTTGTTCAAGATATTTATCTATTAATTTCGTATACTAATATTTTTAATTGATATGATTGTATCTTTTTTAACAATGGACTTCGATGAAATTGCAGTTACAGCTCAAATTATTGCAGGGTCATTTTCTCACACTATGTAACTTCAGTGATCGCATGGTCATTTCCTCTCATCCTCTTGCGTAAGGATTGCTACACGTCTGCGACTTTAAAAGCCGCGGCGTCTCTGCTTCGCTCGTGCGCTTTACATTTCCCAATTTTTATAGAGAAACGCAAACGCTAATGCCGTCATTGTTTACACTATCGACTTGTTCTTAATACATTAGCACGATTCTAGCTTAGTTGATCGATTTTCTAACAACCTATGGAAACAAATTCTGGTAAAAATGTCCCTTAGAAGTACAAACAGCATGAAATGATATCACTATGTTACTTCTGGTTGAAGTTATCAATTGATAACAATAAAACCTACAACACTGTCAAAACCCTTAAGCATTGGCTTGTGCTGATAATTCGTTTGTATGCGACAAAATGAGAAGCGTTTTTTATTGAAAATTGTTTATTTGATTAAACGCTTAATTTTATAAATATACTAAATGGCGTAGTACACAGTAATCGAAAGCAATATAAAATCAACATCGATGCAATTTCATAAAACATACGAAAAATACTTCAGACAAGTATATGCGACATTAAACAAATAAAATGCAATTGTGTGGAAATAAAAATAATTAGTTGAATTAAAACTTATGTGTGTCTACTGTAAAACATAAAAAATCTAAGGTATTGATTTAGAAAACTCACAATAAAATACTTGGTGACCCTCCCTACCACGAACCGAAAAGTAGGAAGACACAAAATTACAATCTCATAACTATACTGCTTACGATACTATAAAATAGTTAAACTTGAATATTTATGCGAAAATGTACAGAAACAAGCTCGGTAGCAAACAGTTTAAACATAAACCCGGTTTAATGGCACTGGGTAAACGCCAAAGACATAGAATGCAAAATCACAAATAAGAAACATGGAAGAACAGCATTAACTTGAAACCACACTAGCCCTCCGGAGAACGTAAAGTACTATTCTCTCTTGGAAAGCCATACCCCAAAACATCATGTTCCACTGTATGAGTACTGTGTGGCCCATTTTTAAGATTTTCATAGAATATCTTTTTAAAATATTTATAAAGGGATTAAATAATATTGACATAAATGTTGTACAAACAGAAATTGATTGGGATAAAAACAGTCTGCCCACCAATACTGTGTTTATTTAGAACAAATCATAGTAATCCCTGAAGTAATGAGTTTTCAAGTGTTTCTTAAAACTGTCTGAAGATACAAAGTTCCTGATGTTACTTGGAAGCTCTTGCCAGAGTTTCGGACCAACGGTACTGAAACCTCTATCGGCGAAAGTCTTTCTTTTATTGAATGGTATTTTATAACATCCCTCTGAAGTCTGTGTTGAGCGTAGACTGCGCTTGGGTCGTTGTTCTTCAAGGAGTTCGGTAAGGTACCCTGGAGTGTTTCCAACTGAGCAGCTGTACATAAAAGTTAAAATTTTGAACGTGATTCTAGCCTTCACAAGTAACAAGTGCAGTTTGTTTGGAACTATCATGTCGAGAGCGAGCTAGAACGAGTTTTGCGCACATATTTTGTATACGCTGCATTTGTTGTATGTCACACTGGGCTATCCCATAGAGAATGACGTTGCAATAGTCAAGGTAGTACATGACTAGGGATAACACTAGAATTTCTGTTGCTTTTTTCGTGAAATACTGTCAAATACCGTATAGTGCTCTTTATTTTCATGTAATTCAAAATAGCAGTGCCGTAATTTCTTTTCACGTGTTCTTTGAAATGCAATGTTTAACCGAGAAACGCCCCGAGGTATCTAACACAGTTTTCTGCTTCGATGTTATCACCAACAACTTTGATTGTATTTGTTTCGCAATTATTAAGTTGAGGAGTTTTGTTGTATAGAAAACAGCTAATTTTACCAATTATTTTACAATCTTGAAAACTTACGTCAAAAGCTTTCGGACTATTTTCCAATTCGTGTACGATATGATTAGATTACGGTTAGAGGTGATATAAATATAGGTGAACCTTTTGGTTTAACGCACAAGTAATACAGCGACTGACAGAGAAGCTTCATTTTTCCTTATTCCTGCACACTACATAATTTCAACAACAGTTTCTACATTAACAATTCAATACACTTACAAACGTTTCAAAAAGGCTAGAACATACCTTAGGTAACACATCAATGTAAATGAATGAGAGAATGTACCTTAAAATGTCGACACAACATTTAAATACGTCTCTTAAAACGTTTAATTCACTAAAAACGTCATTCTTTATGTGCAACGTAAATCCCTTTGTTGAAAACGCTGATACAGTCATTTAAAAAAAAAAACAGCAACAAAAAACTATGGCGGTTATGATACAAGGTGGTGAATTCAAGGAATTTATTTATACAGTACATTTACAAATGATATTGATCGTCTTAATTAACTGAAACACTAAAATTCGCATATTTGAATGTTACGAAACACATACGATGACAATGATACCAAACCACTGACACAGATTTAATAACCATAGATTCATATGACGTTTCGAAAGTCTTTGAAAGTCTTTGAGTTTACCCTTATTGGCTTTCGAAGTCCTGGCGGCTATTCTAGTGGCAGATGGCCTCTCAATGCGCTAGTGTTCAGCTCGGGTGACCATGCTCGTCTAAATGGCAGATGACCTCTCGCTGGGCAGCACAGATGGCCCTTTTCCTCTTTGCGGAAGATTGCCTTGCGCGGCTCCAGTGTTCAGCTCGGGTTGCCATTTTCTTCATTGTGACAGAGAGTCTTTTCCTGCACCAGTGTGTTCAGCTCTGGAGGCCCTATTCCTTTATCTGGCAAATGGCCACTTGCTGCGCCAACCCTTTATCCACTTAGTATTTTTTGCTTTTGAGCAGCTAAAGATCAGATGAATTACTATCAAATTCAGTAAGCGAGATAAGTAAGTGATTTTGTACTGAGCATTATATGTGTAAAATATGTGTACCAAACAAAGCAAAAACTATTACACTCTGATTTTGTTAAATGGCATCCTAGTTATTTAATTTTACATGGAATTTGGTTAATTCACTGATATGACATAAAACACACAATTTTACACACATTTTTATATAATTTATATCAATTAATTTTGGAGTAATGATGTTAGGTTGATGATACCTAGAACAAATACGAAGGTGCAGAGCTTAATATTGCAAAGTAAACTTCAGGGAGAAACCCAATAGGCACCGTAACGCCGCATAGCAGCATCGCCGCATAAACGTGTTTTTTTCGTGTATGCGGTGATTTTCAACGCATAAACACGGCGACCACGTTTATGCGGCGACGCTTAGAGTTCAAATATTTCAACAAAAACGATGGTGATGACGTTGATGATGATGATGATGATGATGATGATGATGATGATGATGATGATAATAATGGTTGTGGGGATGATGATGGTGGTGGTGGTTGTGATTGTGGTGATGATGATGGTAGTTGTGATGATGTTGTTGATTATTATCATGATTAAGATTAGGGCGTTGCATATTACTGTCATTTTGAAAAAAATAAGAGAAAAGTAGGCACAAAAACTAAGGTAATATTTTAAAGTTGAGCCAAAAATTGAAAGTTGAAAATAAATTATTACTCCCCTTAGAGTGTTCAAATCTACATCTTCTTGGTTAGGAATGACTTGGGCATAAAACACAATCAATGAAAGAAAGACGTCCATGATGACTCTATATCAGTCATCCGAGTCCTCTTGTTCAAGTGCCCAAAACTAATGTTGTGTTGAATATTTTGGAAACAATATAATTTTTAAAAGTTTTACTTTCGTTGTCCTGGTAATCAGAGATATACGCTGATGACCTAGACGTGAATACATTTCACAATCGCACAATTACCAGTGGTTCTTGACAAGGAAATAATTCTTAGCTCATCTGAGCACAATGAGCACATGCAGAGTTGTGAGGATTGTTATATTTCTGTTGTTTGTCCGTCGTTAACAATTGACTTTTCTAGAAACGTTTGGAATAACGTTGAAAGTGCGCATTATCAAGGGTACATGCCCGTCAGTCTGACAAAAAGGCGAGAATAAATGTTACGTCATACGACGATTCAATTTTCTGATTGTCCCAAATGACGGTGTTGTGCGTTGTCGTAACATATATTCCCGCCTTTAGCTTGGCTAAACGTCATTTCAGAGTTTTCTCAGAAATATCGTTTGGTTTGGTTTGCATTTAAACCGATCTTACTAAATCTTTGTCAGAATTCAAAAGTCTAGTTCAAAGCTTGGTTAAGTAGACACAAAAAACTAAGTCCGATCTTGATGAGACTTTATCAATCCCTGTTGTACTAGTTTGTGTTTTAATTGTGTTTTTTATGCGGCGAAAGTGTGCCACATAAGAGAGTCCTGTTTATGCGATGAAAATCACCCCATAATCGTGGTCGATTTCGTTTATGCGGCGATGCTGTTATGCAGCGTTATAAGGCACACAACCAAAAAGCATACACAGAACCAGTTCCAGTAGACAAGTACAAACCGTAGATGATGGCAAAATATGTAGTTTATTCCATAATTATGGAATGCGATTTGATTACTAAAGTTTAGTATATACCGGCTAGGCATTAAAGGGCGCTTGTATATTTCTTCTGTTGTTGCGGAAAGCGATGTGATTTGATTTTTTGATAACTATAGCTTATTATATAGCGGCTAGACGAAAGAGTCGTTGGTTAATTAACATTCATTGACAGGAAGCGATACAAATAATTATGGTTCCATATTTCCTTACAATAGGAAGAAATAAATAGGTCTACTTCTTTGGGAAGCCTCTAATTGCATACGAATTTGCATATAAACAATCTAATAACTATATAAAACAGCTGTCTGTACATTCATACGAACAATATAAACATATAATATAAACATACACCGAATGGTCAAGGTTTAAAAAAGCAAATCTTATAAAAAAATCGTACACGTATTACATGTATGCCACTTTTGAGTTCCTAGATATCAAATCTGAGGCTCCCGGACCAGGCTATGGAAAGGTCGACGAGGCGGTATCCTGCATTGTACAGGATCTGCTTTAGCTTAGTGACAAGCTCGTTGACGTGGGCGCCAAGGGGTCGTACTTGGCACACCAGAAAGAGGTGACGTCAAACTTGACATTGCATCCGACATTTTTACATATTCGAGACGATCGGTTCTTATTTTTGATAAGGAGTGAATACGTGCTGCAGACAGAACATGATGTTACTGAGAGATGTGAAAAAACAACTCGTACGTTAAGACATTTTGATACAACCAAGAGATATAGATTAGAGTACAGTGCTATTAAAGTATCATTTTCACAAAATTGCTGATAACGCACTACAAAAATAAGGTAACGCAATTTCCATATCTACATTTACAGCACAGTATTTATTGTATTTAAAAAAATATCGAAACATTCTAGAAAACAATTTTATCGTGAAAGTTTTCGACAATACGCGTCTTGAAACAACAAGAATGACCGTTGATCGCAGTGCTTTTTATATCAGTGACCAAAAATCATTGAATGGCACTTCGTATTACTTAAATATCATTGGCCAAACACCGTTGTGCTATTTTACTCAATGCGAAATATTCAAGTAACTTATCAGGAATGACCTGCGATCAATACGAACGTAAAGGGCAATTTATCTGTTAAAATTAGGAAAATGTCAATTTTTGGCCCATAGCAGAACTGTTTTGACATTTTAGCTTTTTGTTTATATGAATAGGTAAGAAGGTTTTAAGATAAACCTGAGCAACTCGGTTTATCTTGTTTAGATCTAACTTATGAATTTCCTTTAATTTAAACGTGTTTTAAATATACATACTACGAACTCGTGAACTTGTTTTTACATTCTGGGATGATATATAAAATCCTATAAAAATGCGGGTAATCAAACATATTCGAGGACAACACATGTTCAATGCTAACCTTGTTTACACAGAGTTCGTTGTTTTAGTAAATCACCTTTTATACCATTGTCAGACTACTGGGAACGCATGGCAATTTCTTTATCAATTCACTGATGTATTAACAGACATGCCCTTCACATTTGCGCAGCAGCCCCGAGTCTGGAAGTGATTCCAGCACAGATCAGACGTTAGTGATTTCACTGATCATCATTTCCCCAAAATGACCATTCTTACAACACCAAGCGCAGGATGACCGCACAAGGAGAATGCATGTGTACACAAATGTCATTAAACTGCTCTGTAGTTCGAGTGCGAAAGAGGGAAAAGTAAAATGTAACATGTTCGTCAAACTTCCAAGCTTTAGATACGGGACAGTTTATGATAAGTATGAGTAAGTATATATATCATAACATAACTCGGTGTGAGATACTTAAGTTCATTATGTTCTTTCAAACGTGCACTTACAACATACTATTTCAAACAGGCGTATGAATAGCATTTTCACCAGGAAAAATCTGAGACAGTGATTTACGAACACTATGTGACCATTATGTGACATTAATCATAATTTAACAACCTGTTTTAATTCTATTTTGATAAATGCAATTTAGATGTCGAGCGTAAATGATATTAATTTCAATTAAATATTTTCAAAATTTCGCTAGATTATTTATTATCGTATGATATTGATATTTAATGTTTTTAACTTCAGACCACTTGTTTAATACCACATTTTATTTTACTGTGTTTAATATTTTTAGTATGTCGTACATTTATTGTTTAAAAGCTTTCTTAGTATTTTAATGATATTGCTTGTAATTAGTTATCAATTTATATAATTTTATCATTGCGCCTTTGAACGTTTATATGAAAAGGGAGCTATATAAGTTTGGTAAATAATAATAATAGTAACTTTAAGTTAGACTTATATAGGATGTGTGGAATAACATCATCTAACACGATGCCTAGTAAACGAAAAATGGTAAAGAAATACGTTTTTCAAATATTTTACATTCTGTTAGAGCGTTACTTATGATAAATATACGAATTCAGCAATTTCTTTCAAAATTGCTGTAAATCGGAATGAGAGTATGTTGGACAAATGAATCTTACTGCGCTAAGATCAAATCCTTGAACTTTTTGGCAAAAACTCCACGATTTGCTAAGCATGTTAAAGAATAGATATTATGTAGACATTTAGCACTGGTTTGAGCGGTATTCTATTTCATCTTCTCTTTACTGATAGCTGGGTTATATAAGACAAAGTGAGGAGCTTTTAAATGGACTGGTTGTAAAGCAAAATTAATTTAACCGATTCATTTTCCAATTAAGAGGCTTTACGTGACCGTTTCTAGTATACAATACGTTTTGAAAACTGTGAGAGGTTATATAAGTTAAGGTGAAACGTTTGCATTAAATAACTAACAAATAGAACAACGAAAAACATAGCAAATTTTTTAATTATTATTAACTTTTAAACGGTCAGAAAACGATATGTTGAAATGTTAAGAAACTGACAAAAAAGTTATGGTATGTTTTAGTCATAGTCATGTTAGAAAATATAATGAGTTTATTTGTAAGGTAAACCGTCAATGTAATAGCTGATATATATGATAAATAATGCATATGTATAAACAATTTAAAAACAGCATATTTGAATGTTCGCTTACGAAAAAACAAAACATTTAAAAATCCCAGAAACATCGAAATATTTGGCAATATCGATGACATCTGACCAGTTCACAGGCTCAAATACTACGGGTTTATTTACATTGTATACACTTTTGGAGGTCTTTCGGGTACCCCCTTATTGGCTTTGCGGCGTCTGTCGGTTTCCTGGTGGCCTTGTTTCTCTTTGTGGCAGATTGTCCCTTGCTACGCCAGAGTGTTCAGCTCAGGTGGCCATGTTCATCTTTTTGGCAGATGGCCTTTTGCTGCGTCAGAGTGTTAACTTCGGGAGGCCATGTTCCTCTTTGTGGCACATGGACTCATGTTGCGCCAGAATGTTCACCTCGGGTGGCCATGTTCTTCATTGTGGCAGATGGCCTCTTACTGAACCATAATTTTAATCTCGGTTGGCCCTGTTTTTGTGGCAGATAGCCTCTTGCTGCGCCAAATTTTTCACCTCGGGTGGGCATGTTTGTCTTTGTGTCAGAGAGCCCCTTGCTGAGCCAGAGTGTTCAGCTCGGATTGCCTTGTTTCTCTCTGTGGCAGATGGCCCCTCGCTGTGTCAGAGTGTTCAGCTCACACTCTGCATCTGCTTAGTATTGGAATTCAGCACATGTGTTTGGGCAGCAAAGATCAGATGAATTACTATGACATTTAGTCAAGGAAATCAAAGAGTAATTTTGTACTGAAAGTGAGCCTTGCATGTATTAGCTCGTTGAATACATGAAGGTCATCTTTACATATTGGTGACCAAATACTATAACACTGACATTAAATGCCCACATTTACCAATCCCGACCAAGTTATGATCCAGATAAGCCATATTTGTCATGCACTCGTACGTTGTAGCTTAACTCTGCAACACTTATAATCTCTGTTGCCATCGTCCAGTTTCATTTATGAGCAGGTCAATCCCGATGTCCGTCATATCGATACCCGCTTTCTGCAACATGCATACACAATGCATTTGAAACTACAGGGACATGCCCAGTTGCCGCACATAGTAGAAGCACTTTGATCATAATTAAAATACCAAATATATACGAGCAAAATGTTGATCTAAAATGTTAATAGATAAAAGAAACTAGAATCAGTTTTTACACGTGTACGAATGGTGTCAAAATATGTAGTTGTTATTGATACCGATTTCTTTGAATATTTTATTTATACAATCAATTATTAATTTATGTACTGGCTAGTCGATAAAGATCGCGTGATAATTTCTACCATTTACATGAGACATATCATGAGTAAACATATTTCCTGATATAGAGTAAAATAAGTACTACTGTGTCAACTTTATTTGCATTGATAGAACCGGTTGGTTAATTATAGCTGTTATTGTATGAATGATCGTGAACGATAATAATACTGATTCACCAAGTAGTCAAAGTGCTGATCTTGGATTGAAAAGGTATATCCACTAAACATTATATATTTGGCATACACGTATGCTTTTTTGAGTGCCTCTGGCTCTAAGTGAATAATGAGGCCAACGGCTCGTTTAATGTTTATCGAGAGGCGAACAACGTTGTTTCAAGTTGAACCAGCTTAATCATTGATTCGTTGACGAGGAGGGCCAAGGTACTCCGGAGGGAAGGTATGTAAAACATGACACTCTCATACAGGATCTCAAAACCGCTTTCTTTCCCAGGCGAACGAGATTCTGTAATTCGGGCTTAACCGCCATGTTTTGGAAAATACACTAATATAGCATCCTTATATGAAGTTACAGCAGCAGTGAATTATTTAATGACATCAATATATTTGTTCGAATCACGAGTGCCATGCATTATATTGAATATAATTCTGAGAACTGTATTTTCTTCATTCCTGGGGGAGGGTTTGCAACACACCAGACTTTGTCGAAGACGAATAGCACAGAATGGATCAGCTGTCTGATGACTAAGTGCCTGATGAGATATTGCCTAAGAACCGGGACAATATTGTGAATGGACATGGCAGATCTTTGCTTGAATTTGGTTAATCCAGTGCTAAAAATTTTTAAATGTAAGAACAGACATTGATAAAATTATCGGCTTAAATTTATAAATTCACAGGGTAGAAGTTCAATAGATGATTTTGTTAATTGTTGAAGTGATTGTTTATATATATATATTGTCAGATTACAGTTTTCTTAATTTCGTTCTACGAACGTATTTAAGATATATACAAATGTAAATATGTAATTCTGAAAAGAAAAATGTGTTTGTTAGTATTTAATCTAACGCCAATGTTGCACAGAAGCATAAAATTGTAGTAATGTTGACAATAGTCGATTTGTATGCTATCATTGATGAGATTTGTTTTTCAGTTTTTAAAAAAGATGTGCATTGTAATAGTATATCCAGTCAAATTGTCAATCAATCTTTTTGACATTTAATAACTAACAGAAATGATCAAAATACTGATAATAGAAATGCAATGGTTTAAGCTAGAAGTCATTATAAAACACTGTTCGGAATAAGAAATCTATTTATAATAACACTGTTCGGAAGAAAAAATCTATTTAGTATAGTTATCAGTCAAAGAAATAAGAGTATTTTAAATTTTCAAATGCTACGACATTTTGGAAAATATTAAAAGGAAATGTAGGTAAACAATCGTCTTCGTCAAAATTAACAACTAATATCATTTTTGTTATATTTTCAAGACATCAAAGATCGAAACTATAGCTACAGATAAGCGTTCAGCCAATACCTGCCACGTTCCCCACAATTGCATTTTAGTTGTTATATTTACGACATTATCAGATTAAAATCGGCAATATATGGCTGTGATACGAGCCGGAAAATTGACGGCTTTTTGAAAAAATACACACTAATTTATTGTCTTCTGCAAAGTTTATGGATCATAAAATGATATTTCCGGAAGAAGGAGGCATGCTGACGAGGTGAACAATTTGGCGCAGTGGGAGGATATCTGCTAGACCACCATGACACCGAGAGATATAGCCAAGCCAAAAAGGTTAATTAACAAACAAAACTGCACTCGACTGAACGTAAGCTGTCGATAACAAACTTTTCATTTCCTTTATGATTGTAATCTTGTTTGCAGTTTATTATATGTCTAACACACACCATAAATGCCATGCATTATTCAGGATAAAGACGCCTATGATGCACAAGAATAGCATTTGTGTTGGTGGAAGTGTATCCATACCTATTGTATACATCACCTCAGAAATAGTAGAGTCAATAAGTGTAAAGAATTTATTAATATTCATCGAAAATTCATGGTTAAATATTATGCATATTATTACCAAACAATGCTTTGATATTTTGTTCAAGATGTGTATATATTTTTCTCCCTCCTCAGATAAGTAGATCCAATAATTTAACCATGCTAGATATTCTTATCTTGCCCACGGGCGAAGAAAAAATGCCCGTATGGAACTCCTTTTAACGGTCACCACATTATAATAACCTCCCTTGTTGAAGACTGTCGTCAGTAGCATCAAGGAAACCTTGTCTTATGGTAATATTTAGAACGCTAGTTAATTATTTCTCGCTTCAAATGTCACCATAAAACAGTTTTCACGCACCATTCAAGAAATAATGCTTCGTTTTCCTTATAACTATTTAAAAAGACCGATTTGACTATTAACATTAACTGGATCACTGCGCGCGTATCCATGACAACCACGTGCTATCGCATATCCATACGCAATTATTTTCACTAAGCACAAAAGAATTCCAGCAAAAAATACATTTTTAATTAATTTTGTTTAACTGAGATGGGAGAAAAAGCATCTACCATAGCCGCTCGTGTCAGATAGTTTCATCCCGACCCTCGCGCAGGGTGTTTTGTGGAAACTTGGTAAACCTCGTTTCCGCAAAACACCCTGCGCTCGGGTCGGAATGAACCTATCTTACACTCTCGGCCATGGAAGATACTTATACTCTCGTATATTAATAATTGATATGATTTTAACGTTTTAAACAATGGACTTCGATGTAACAGCTCCATGTAACTCTATTTATCGCAGGGTCATTTCCTCTCATCCTCTTGAGTAAGGGTCGCTACACCTGTGCGACTTTAGAAATATCTTTTGACAGCCACGGCGTGTCTTCTTCGCTCTGTGTGCTCTGTACATTCCCTATTTTTGTAGAATAACGCAAACGTTAATGGTGTCAATGCTTACACTATCGACCTGTTCTTATTACATAAGCAGGATACTTGTAAGTTGATCGATCTTGTAACATTCTATACAAACAAATTCTTGTAAAAATGTCCTTTAGAAGTACAAACAACATGAAATAATATCACTTTTTTACCTTTGATTAAAGTTAACCATTGATAACAATAAAATATACACCATGTCAAAGCCCTTTAGCACCGGCTTGTACTGATAATTCGTTTAATTTTACTAGTCTATTTTTGCAATCTTAAAGACTTACGTCAAACACTTTCGGACTATTTTCAAATTATTGTACGATGTGTTTTAATTACTGTGAGGGGTGATGTAAATATAGGTGTTTATTGTTGGTTAAAGCACAAGTTTAAATGATATAGAAACTTTTTTTGTTATGACTTCATGGAATTTTATAAGTTCGAGGCCAAGTAGTGCTCACACCTATTAAGCACATGTACATGAGTTATGGTTGATCTTGTTTGCATTGTTATCGGCAGTATTTTCAATAAATGATGAATGATATTTTGTTTTCAAATTTAATGCAGTAGTTATGCACAAAATAAAATGAATATATCACTCTTCGCCTTTATCAAGAGCCGAACAATCTCCATGGACACGTGAATTGTGAATCAGCCCGAAAAGGAGTTTCCAAATTATACATTGTCGAAACATTCACCGTTCAAACGTTATTTGTGTAATGATGTTCGAATTTTTAACAAATCGACAAATTGAGCAATAAAAAACATGACCGATATTGAAGTTTCCAAAATATTCCGATCGTGTTGCAGCAGACTAAATCTTCGAAAATAGAATCCCAGTCTACTGTGACGTCAGCTTTATCATATAATACCATTTTCTTTCATCGGTCAAATAAAACGGCAGCCATGTTGGATTTTACGGAGAAAGAAAACAAACAATCATTTACCATTAAAATGATAACCAACCTTTTGGAATGAAAACATATTTTATGATTAAAGACAATTATTTAATTACCTAATTGAACAATCGAAAATGTGTAGTATGACCAATGTTTATCAAAGTATAGCCAAAACAGGAATTTTATACAAGTTCTAGAATCAAGGGAAGTTATAAGAAATAGCAGTTACTGAGTAAGGCCGTCATTGGAATGGTTAACATATTCATATAGATTAAATTTAACAGTGAGTCACATGGAATAAATGACACGAACTATTTCATGCAATACAATTTCGTGGCATGTCAGTGCCAACGGAAGTCAAATGGAATAAAATAGAATTAAACTTATATGCAAATACGTATGCAAACGTTTCTTACTCAATGAAGCCAAATGTATGAATATGTGCTAAAGCACGTAAAATATTAACATATGAAAGTGATGACGGTGAAGGGGCACATTGATAAAAAGATAACTAAACATGATTTAGTAGCATTTACATGGTAAGTCCATTTTTACTACATTCAGTACATGATTTAGTTTTGTGTGCTGATTCGCACTGCATCAATATAATTGATGATAAAACAAATTATTTTGTGTGTAATAACCATGGATTATATGTTAGCATACTAAGATGTAACTTAATTCACTTCAAGTAGGTATTGTCGGCACTGTGATCAAAGACTCTTTGTTTCTCCAAGATCAGCAGCAGAACTTGACAATAATGCCTGCCCGGTTGACATTTACTTGTTGATTGATAGTCCGGTCTAGCTAATGCAGAGGCTAGATTGTAGCTAGACCGCCTGGTAGTGTTGTTCTGAATTGTCAGTTCGCTAAAATGATATATTCAAAGGAATCTAAAGAACGAAATAATAGTCAAAAACTCAAATTATGACGCTTCTTCTAAAATTATTTGGAGATCCATTATTTCTGTTCCAACCTTGACACGCATTCAATGATCAATAGCTAAGATTTACTTATTTTACAATGATTGTGAAATGTTATCTTATCAGTAAATATAACTTTCTTCACAATAGCTCATTCCACACTGGTTCAAGTCATGTGGCGAATAATAACATGTTTGTGCTCGCCATTGTAGAAAATAATCTCCGAGTTAAAACATGTGGCCTCTGTTATCCAAACAACATCACCCCCAGTTTAAAACAGGAAATTACCATAAATGTCATATTAAACGAGCAGGACGCGTGCCTTTCGAGAACTTTGCGCGCTTAAAAAGTCCCGTTTTGTAACTTTTTGAAATTCTTCTAATTTCGCGTCAAACACATGAAAAAGCGATCAGTAGCCGCTGCAGCATAGCTGTACACATACCATGCTGTGTAAATCAGTAAAATAGATTACTGAATACATGCATTGGCTTAAATTCAATATATCAATACAACTCTCCGCAATTTTTATGTCACTTATCAAATGTATGCAATAGGGTATGTTTATTCAATAAACGCATAACAAGAGGTGCTATAAAAAGCGGCCGTAAGAATGCTTTTCATCGTTTTTTTTAGTTTAGGGTTAAGGTCATCATAGTTCATGTCTAAGAATTGGAAAATTAGACCCTTGAAATACCCGTAGTACGTTTTATTAGGACATGCACATTTAGTAGGATATTTACGGTATGAACATATGACTAAGGATGTAACAGAACACACATCTGCATAAAACTCCGATGAATAAGTGGGTAAAGCGCACATGCATGGTAATAAAAGGTACAGCCCACTATAGGAATAAACTATAAATGTTCTTCGTCTGTCTCACTCAAATTTCGCAAATGTATCAAACTTATTTAGTAGTGACCGGTTTTAATCATTGCAAAAACAAATCTGAAATATTACGTATAGGAATAAGCTGTGACAATCAAGCCCAAAACAACCATTCTTTGCAAAGGTATATATCTTTACAAGGAAGTCGATATCTTCTTGAAATTGATTCTTACAACCCCTAATCGAGCAATTTGTAGGCATCACATATATATTACCTGATACACACGTTCAAACGCCCATTACACAACTATGTCCACAGTTGTAGGTCTATATTGGACGTTATATACATGATTTTTTTCTATCAGCAGCTTGTTCACGGATAGTAGTGTCTGTCGATTTCCGTTACAGGTTGGTAAAAATCAGAGTGAAATGGAATTTGATGGACTGCGTATTTGATAATTTCAAATTATTATGTTCCTGTAGCCATAGCATGTACTGCCCTGGGGTCCAAGGATTTCAATATAACGTATGTATTAAAAACCTTTGCAAATTTTATTTTTTGAAACCGCAAGGCGGAGGCCCTTGAAATAAGGTATGAATATTTATGCGAAAAACTACAGAAAAAAGCTCAGTAGCAAAAAGTTTAAACATAAACCCGGTTTAATGGCACTGAGTAAACGCCAAAGACATAGAACATAAAAACAAAATATCACCAATAAAAAACATGGAAGAACAGCACAAAACTCCACAAATAGCACATTGCATACATACTATATAATATAAAAAAATCTAGGTATGTTTATCAATGATTGTTAGGTAGCCATATGTTCTGGTCGTTTGTTCAAATTATTTTCTTGCCCTCACGACTGGCCCTACACCTGTTGTACTAGGTTTTTATTTACTTTTATAGTCTTATTTAAGTCCCCTCTTAAACTTCATTCCAGAGGCAAGCCTGATGTTGTGGCTCTTGTTAAAATATACATGAGGGGCTTACCATGCCCTGGGAGTTATATATCTCATGACCCGTAATATACTAACTTTGAAATGACTTATGTAAGGAAATGACTGCAGGTGTTTTATGAATACCTTCCTAGGGATCCCATTTTCATCTCAAATCACAAGGCCAAGACCTTAGATATTGGTATGAAGACTCATTTAGTGCTTAGTTACTAACTACAACCATAGCAACCAATATTTTGTTTTTGTTTAAACATTTTATTATTAGAAGTTTTTATAAATATAAACATAGAATTACATAATGGAGACTCGTATATTGGATATTGGTTAAGTATGAGGTGTTCATAAACTTGAGCATTCGGGAGATATCATTAGTGTCATTTGCAAGTATACATAAGTGATGTGAGCCTACGACTAAAGAATAAGTAACTTTTAATTACACACTTGACAGTTGTTTTAACGTTGAAATTTCAGCGTCTACAACTCTTTCTAGACCTATCATAATTCGCCAACATTTCAACGTTGAAAAATGGCTTTCAACGTTGTTGTGTCTGCTGGATCATTTATAAAATATGAATATCGACCCGGTTGTTTCAATGTCTTACTGAGTCATAAATTTACACATTATCGCAACTTTAATTTCGATGTTGCCCTTTGAATAATAGGTTTTACAAGGTTTTTAGTTCGACCTATAAAATTTTCGATTTTAGTCAACACACCATCGATATAATCAAGGCATTGCCGCATTCAGCACTTTCAGTGCTTTGATATTATATTTGAGAAAAAAAAACACAGTCCCTTTGATGAGCACGCTGATACAGTCAGTAAACGATGTGTCTAAATAAAAAAAAATACTTACAAAATATTTGTGGCAGTTTTAATACAAGGAAGTGAATATAACGACTTTATTTGTTAGTTTATTTCATCGTCTAAATTAACTGAAGCACGAACATCGGCATATTTGAATGTTATTAACGAAACACAAGATGACAACGATATCCAACCACTAACACTAATTTAATACCGTATATTCCTATAATATTTTGGAAATCTTTGGCGTCACCCTTTTTGGCGTTACGGCGCTTCTCAGTGTCCTGGTGGCCATGTTACTCTTAGTGGCAAATGACCTCTAGTTGCGCGATATGATTAGCTCGGGTGGCCCTTTCCTCTTTGTGGCTGGTGGCGCTTGCTGCTCCAGAATGTGTTTAGCTCAGGTGGCCCTTTCCTCTTTGTGGCAAGTGACCCTTGCTATGCCTAAATGTTTAGCTCGGGTGGCCATATTCCTCTTTGTGACAGATGGCAGTTTGCTGCGTCAAAATGTTTAGCTCGGGTGGCCCTTTTCCTCTTTGTGGTAGATGGCCTCTTGCCATGCCAGTGTTAAGCTCGGGCGGCCCTGTTCCTTTTTTGTGGCAGATGGCCTCTGCGTCAGAGTGTTTAGCTCAGAGTGTTCAACTCGGAAGGCTATGTTCCCCTTTCTGGTAGATGACCTCTTGCTGCGCCAACCGTGCATCCGCTCAATATTAGAATTCAGGACATGCATTTTAGCAGCAAGGTAAAATCAGTTACTATCAAATTCTGTAAGCGAAATAAGTGATTTTGTACTGAATGCAAGCATTATATGTATAAGGTATGTGTACCAACCTTAACAAATACTCACTGCGGTTTTGTTAAGTGGTAACCTTATTCTTTTATTTTACATGAACTTATGTGAATTCACGGATATGACATAACACACGCCTATTTTACACACATATTCATATAATTTATATAAATAAATATTGGAGTGATATTGTAAAGTTGAGGATAACAGGATTGTGCAGAGCGAAATACTGCAAAGTAAACTACAGGGAGAAACCCAGTAGACACACAATCTGAAGGCACTATGAATAAAATCAAATTCTTTAATGTATAGGAGCGAAATATCGAACTAAATTGTCAAACAAACATAAAATTCTACTCAGAACCAGTTCCATTAGACAAGTACAAACCGTAGATGATGGCAAAATTATGGAATTGGATTTGATTACCAAAGCATAGTATATACCGGCTAGGCGATAAAGGGCGCTTGTAAATTTCATCTGTTGTTACGGAAAGTGATGTGATTTGAATTTTTGATAACCATAGCTTATTATATACCGGCTAGACGATAAAGTCGTTGGTTAAGTAACATTCATTGACAGGAAGCGATACAAAAAATTATTATTCATAGTTCTTGACAATAGGAAGACATAAATAACTACTACTTTTGGAAGCCTCTTATTTTAGAAGGCAGCTATTTTAGGTAATATTAGATAGTTCAAGTGGTCTTTTACATACAGTTAAAAACCACGTAAACAATCTAACATTATAAAAAATAGCTGTCTTCTAAAATGTCCGAGAAGGTATAAACTTTTTTCAACTGTCTTCAAATATGCCCCTCTAAAGATTATGAGAGCATGATGTTACTGACAGATGTGAACAATAATTCGTATGTTCAGAAAGTCTGATACAACCAAGAGATAAAGATTTCATTCTACTTCAAGTACAGTGGTATTGAAGTATCATTTTCACGAAATTGAAAATTAAACACTACCAAAATAAGGCGATGCAATGTCCATATTTATACTTACACCACTGTAGTTGTTGTATTTAAACAAATAACGAAACATTCTTGTAAACAATTTTCATCGTGTAAGTGTTTCGACACTGCACGACTTTAAAAACAAGAATAACCGTTGATAACATTGTGTGTTATATCAGGGGCCAAAAATACCATTGTATGATATTTAGAATTACTTTCATATCATTAATTGGCCAAACGACGTTAAAACTATTCCAGTCAGTGCGCAATACTGATATCACTTATCAGGAATGACCGGCGTTTGATCTAGACGTAAAAGGCAGGTTCTGTCAAAAATTAGGAAAATGTTTAATTTTCGACCCGTAACAGAAATCTGGCTAATTTTGGCTGTTTTTGTAATAATAACTGGATAAGTAGGTTTTATCATAAACATAAGCAACTTCTAGGGAATGCCTAGGTTATATTGTAATAATCTTACTAATGAATTTCCTTTGATTGAAATCTGTTTGAATAGACATGCTACGAACGAGTTTATTCCGTACTTTTAAAGGAGTTTTTTTAAATGGCAGTAGTGTGAAAGAATTTAATCTGAATGTTACCCTAAAGTTAACGTGTTTGAGCGGAGCCATTACATTGTGCTCCTTCTCGACCAAGATCATGTAGCGGCCTTAGTTTTTGAGTTAGATGTAACCGATATGAGAATAGTAGGGGTGAGGGTTTGTTAGAAACGTATATAATGTTATTCTTAGAGGTTCATTGATTCAGTGTTGACTGGAGAAATGGTCGTTAATTTGTTTTGGAGGTTTTTCTGTTTAAACTTGATGGATGTTTATTCTGTGTTCTGAATTAACGTAATTACATTGAAAAGAAGAGTTTTGTATGAAACGCTTATGTTCACTGTATTATAGCCAAACTTTGAAAACGAATATATTGTCAGTTTTGCAAGATAAACTATTATCACAATTGTTGATGAAATTCTTGAAATAAAATTAATTGATTGTTTAAGGTATAATGCTTGTTGTGCTAAAGATTCCCTTTTCATATTGTAATTTATTCAATATCCGCAAGAACTTGCAATACTCCAGGCACAAGGGATCCCTTTTTTATATTATTATTATTATTATTATTATTATTATTATTATTATTATTATTAAACGCCGAAGGCAGAAAAGATATTAGTTCTAGAGCTTTGATTAAAGAACACATCACTTCCAATAAGTAACAGGTAATTTGATAAAATGAGATTGGAAACTCCTACACAAGAACTAGAAAAAACGTTTGATTTATGAACAAGAAGTATCATACTTTTCAAAATACAAATAAATCACTTGCACCACATGCGAAAATGTCACTGAATTCCAATATACAATACTTTGTTACGGCTTTGTGAATTGGGACTGTCAGATATTCAGTTTTGAAGCGAAAAACATGAACGAGGTGAGGTAATTAAAACAAATAAAACATAACGTCTACGTAGAAGTTAAGAACAAATCTTAGGGCAAAATCGTATGTTAACGAGTAGAAAAGTACTTTTAGGAAAATGAATGCGTTTCTGAATGCTGACTTATGCCTTCAAATAAACCTTGGCTGCGTGATTGAGTAACAGTTTATACTTGCGTTACTGCAGAAAGACGGCGTTACCTAAAGATTCACGTACGCCACTATGTGCGACCATCGTGCAGTGATTCAACGTGTCCCGAAGAATAGTTTGACAGCTTGTTTGATTTCAAAGACATTTGTTTCGTAATGACGAGTGATTACGGCTATTTGAAATGTACTTACTTAGTTCCATATATATTTATTACATAACTTTTCATGTATATTTTGGTTTTGAAAGCACATTGTTAGATATGTAGTTGTTTTTGTTATTTAAAACTTCATCGACAATGTATTTAAATTTTATTTTAGTTTTTATTCATATAACAAGAACGTCAGCTAAAAAATAAAATTGACGTTAATCATTTACAAGACTTGTTTCTTTAAAACCATCGAACGTTATGTTGTTTATATAACAACGTCATTCCAACGTCGTGACGCTCGATTATCTGTATATTTCAGTTATTTGTGCATATTTTTGAAAACGGAAAACAGATTTGTTTTCAGAAATTATTTAACTTTCTTACAAATGAAAAACCTAAAAATGTGCAAAAAATGTCCGAAGGCCCAAAATCGCACGACGCGGCCCATATAGTAATTTGTGTACACTAAACAGAAAATGCATGACATATTAATAAAATGAATCAAATAAGCTTGGTATTTATCCTAATCATAAGGATGTTCACTTTCTTGTTCTTTACATTCTGTGATAATATAATCAATCCATAAAAAATCATTAAGCGGCTAATCAAACAAATTCTAGGACACAACATTCTCAATGGCTAACCTTGATCACATAGATCTTATTCTTGTAGTAAATCAAATTTTATACCATCTGCATACGACACACTGGGAACACATAGCAATTTCTTTATCAGGACAATTTTGAATTAACAGACATGCCCTCAACTATTGCGCAGTAGCCCGACTCTGGGAGGGCATGTTCTAAAACCTGGCCTGGCCTGGCCTGGTCTGCTGTCTCAGCATTTTGTGTCGGGCCAGGCCAGGCCAGGCCATATTTTATACATATTGAGATAAAAAGGACTGAATATACTGGAACACAATGGTAGATCTTTTTTAGAAATGAAACTGCATGTTAAATGTTATGATTTTTTTTATTTGAATTAAAAGTAGTTTAATTGGAATATTGTTAAAACTAATCAGACATTTTTTAATTTAACTGCACAGATCTGGGTTTACAAATCGAATCTTAAAATAAAAGTAGATTTAGTTTTACATATATATATATATATATATATATATTATTTTTTACATACATATATGTTATATTTTTGATGATTTTTATGTTTTGTCTTTATATAAGATGAAGATATTCCATCTCACAGTTCATATAGATGAACATCACGTTGTTCAAAACTACATGCATAGTTCAACTGTAAACTTGATTTTTGTATAAGTAAATTAATTAATTATGCATTCAATCAAACTAAAAAAATTATCTAAATAAAACTGAGAAAAAAATATATATTAACGATGCAATTTAGTTTCTTAATAAGGGTCTATCATTGTGTTCGAGTATATTTAAAGCTTGTACTCTCATTATGTATAAAATCTGGCCTGGCCTGGCCTGGTCCGGCCTGGCCCGACACAAAATGCTGATTTAGCAGGCCAGGCCGGGCCAGGCCAGGACAGGTTTTAGAACATGCCATCTGGAAGTGATTCAGGCCAGATCAAGCGTGTTGTTCTCCATGAGAGAATCCTTCTGCCAAAATTCCCCTAGGATATTAAAAACCCATGTATATGTTATAACCCAGTCATTTTGTCAAACGTCCACGCTGTAGATACGGAATAGTTTTGTGTGTGCCTTCCTCAAATGTATGCAGTGATGTTGATCTTGCATTGAGATAAAAGCAAACTGATAATGTCTGGCCGGAAAATGACATACCCTTCCAGTATATGGTGATATGACGTTTTAATCACCTGGTTTTACGCAGTTAAATATACATGCATATTTTCTTTCTGAACGGAATCATTAGTCTCTTCATTAATATCTCTAATGTCAGTTCTGTTTTGTTCTATTTTATTCCTTTGAGGGATCCATTGAACTCTCTTTTATAGGACTTAAAAGAGGTTAGATTTAGCGTTTAAAGTGTAGGGAATAAACATTATAGAGAGACGCAAACACTATTGTCTTCATTGACTTCTTCTTATTACATTAGCAGACGCTACCAAAGCTTATTGTAGGTCAGATCTTGTAATATTCCATGCAAATGCATGCAAAAACAACATAGCAAACATCACCAATTAGCCCTGGATTGAAATTGATCATTGCCAACAATAAAACACACAACACTGCCGAAGCCCTTTAGCACTGGCTTGAGCGACATTCTATTTCATCTTCCCTACACTGATACAGTCTAAACTTGCTTTGTCGATCTCTGATATCTCGATTTTCCGATTGTGTCGAAACTTTTCACCGGTCCCAAATTTATTCCTTCTTTTTCTATATAAAATAATTCTGCATATGTTGATTTTCTATATCGATTTTTTTTTCTTTATGTCGAAGTCATATTACAGTCCCTTTTGTCGAATTACACACATTTTCTGTGTTGTTTATGTCGAAAAACAGATATAGCATTAGGTGCGAAAAAAATCATGACGGTCTGTGGCATGCCGCTAAATTACCGAGCGTATAAAATCACAAACTGTGGAGTAAAATTGGAAAGTGTGAAAAATTAAAGTTGTTTGCTTTTGTTTTTGATTAAAGAGACATTTATTTACCAAGCTCGTGATTTTTTGTTTATGTTTAAAACAAGAGATTTTAATTGTTCGATGTCATTCTCAAATGGGCCCAGAGCGAATACTTTTAAAATGTCAGATGTTAGTTCCACTGCTCTGGTCGACCAAATCAGAAGGACCCGGTGTAAAATGATTGTTTTATATCTGTGATTGTGTAATCAATAAACGTGAAGTTGAGTTTAGTTCTGTTGTTCCATGTTTCTTGTTTGTGATTGTTTGTTTTGGTTTTCTATGTCTTCGATGTTTACCCCGTGCCATTTACGGGGTTTATGTTTAAACTTGCGGCTATTGAGCTTGTTTCTTTAAATTTTACATATAAATATTGGGTGGTATTGAACAAATTGAGGAGCTCTTGGATGGAATGCTTGTACGGTAAAAGTTATCTAACCGATTCATTTTACAATAAGAGGCTTAAGAGGCTTCACGTGATCAAAGGCAACTCTAAATACGTACGGATTACAGTTCATTTCAAGACGGTCGGGTAAGCAAGCTTAGCGTCTTGAAGTCGGGCTTTACTGCCAAGTTCTGGTGCGTGAGAACAATCATTCAGAACGCAGATTAAAATAGTTTTACCTTATGTAAGTCTTCTGTTCAACGCCAACAAACAAACAAATCGTTTTCTTATTATTAAAATGTTATTTTTGGTATAATTTCGATATAATCCTGTATTAAGTTTCATTTTTGAGCGCTTTTGTATGTTTATACATTCTGATAAAATCATGACGTATAGTTTTATTACACGAGTACAGTGATATAGAAATATCATTTGCGCATAAAATGCAACGAAAATATTATAAAAACAACGTATTGCCCATATTAACATTTTAACAATGAATTCTCATTTTTGAAAATTAGTGAAACGTTCTAGACTTTGTTTTATATTTCTTTGACACTATTCATCTGCAAAAGTAATAACCGTTGAATGTATTTACGTATGTTATCTTTGCGAACGACCATGTGCTATATACGATTCGTGCGCAATACTGATATAACTTATAAGGAATGAATTGCGTATAATACTTAAAATAAACGTCATGTATTTCTCTAAATCATATTCCATGGAACACATTAATTTTGAAACCATAGCAAAACAACGCTTTGATTACACATGCATTGGCTTCATTTGATGTAATAAATAGATGCTTTAGTTTCGTGGTAAGCCTTTTCTATGGTATGTGTAGTATAAAAGATATGACTCGTGAATTTTTGAAGACGGTGCATTTTATAGTGATACTACTAACAACTATTTCCCGTACTTTCAAGATGAGTAAAAAGATTTAAAAAATGGTAGCGACAATGCGTTATATGATATATTGTTTAACCTGATTGTGTTTATTTGGTTTAACGTTGAGAGCGTTAAGAGTTGGTTGTTAGCGATTTGAGAATAGCCGAGCTAGAGGTTTATAAGAAACAATCACATCTATTTATATATCTCTTAAAATGAAATTGTTTCATTGTTTATTATATATTACATGATTTTGCGATAATAATCTCCAACCATGTTTACTTATTGTAATCTACTTTTCACTGGAATTCCCAATGTTACAGATACAAGAGCTGCCTTTTGTCATTACTATGAAAATAAAGCACGCGGTTTGGACTGCCCATAAATGTAACTAGTAACTAGTCCTGGAACAATCTATCACAAGACGGAAACGATATTAGATGAGGAGTTATGACTTTAGCACACGCCACTTTCAACAAGGAACGTGTAAATTGATATCTCGAGGGGAGACTCCTACACAAGAACAAAACAAAATGTTGGTTGGATTAATTGACATGTGATATATTTCAATAACTATAAATAAATCACTTTCAAGACATGCAAATGTGTCACAGAATGCAACTAAACAGTGTTATACGGCTTGTTGAATTGGGAAAGGCAGATATTCAAATTTGTGGTGAAAAACTTGAAGAGATGAAGAAATTAAAACAAGCAAAACACAACGTGTGCGTCCTTGAATCGGTTGTGTCGCAAACAGTGTCTTTATGTATATAGTTTCTGATGATACATAACCTGATAAATTTATCTCATATATGTATGTTGATATCAAAGTATATATACGTTACTCACTACTCGACTAGGCGTATTTAATGCAAAGACAGCCATTGTACATACCACGTCATTTGATGTCATATTGAAACAGAACGTTGATATCTTTTTTGAACATTTTACAGCCAGACATAAGTATTTCCCACCAAAAATGACCAATGCAACAACATGATGATCGCGTGAGAACAATGTTTACGTACGACAGAATTAATTAAGAACTATTTAGTAGCCCATGTGTAAAAGAGGGACGAGCAAATAGATATCCAAATATTCACGATCTAGATACGGGAGATTTTGGTAAGTATGTGCACCGCCTTGAATGTTATTATATTTCATCTGCCCACTAATGGTTATTTGATGAAATGAGACGAAGTCAGGAGCTTTTAAATGGTCGGACCCCTTGTATAGCAAGGTAGATTTTACCAAATCATTATACAATTTTGAAGACTGACGTGATAAAAATATAAAAGACTTTTTTCGATTCTTTTACTCTACGTTTCTGATTACTGTGAGAGGTAATATATATGTAGCTTATGATGTACCGGTTTAGTTAAGGTCGCTGATTCACGAACATTTATAGACAAAAAAAGCGATTCATATCATTACTATACATACTTCCTGTTAATAAGAAGAAATAAATACTACTTCAGGAAGTTAATTTTCATTGAATGGGCTGGTCACTCCTTGCGCGTTAAATACCTCGTTTTAAACATACTTCACAACTATATAAAAATAGCTGTCATCGTGTAGATTCTCCCCAATGAACTTGAAATATCAGGTTACGACAGGTACAAATAACCTAGAAAAGCGGACTAATTTTTAGACGACACTTCATCCACTACGTTTATATAAACATGCACGGACTATTCAACGTTCTTATCATAGACTTACATTTTTAAAAGTGTTTCCACTAATAAAACATGCACCTATTAACAAGTATGTTATTTACGCGTTCCTTGGGATCAATATTAAAGCTACCATGCTATTTACGCGTTCCTTGGGATCAATACTAAAGTTCCAATGATATTTACGCGTTCCTTGAGATCAATACTAAAGTTCCAATGCTATTTACGCGTTCCTTGGGATCAATACTAAAGTTCCAATGCTATTTACGCGTTCCTTGGGATCAATACTAAAGTTCCAATGATATTTACGCGTTCCTTGAGATCAATACTAAAGTTCCAATGATATTTACGCGCTCCTTGGGATCAATACTAAAGTTCCAATGCTATTTACGCGTTCCTTGGGATCAATACTAAAGTTCCAATGATATTTACGCGTTCCTTGAGATCAATACTAAAGTTCCAATGATATTTACGCGTTCCTTGGGATCAATACTAAAGTTCCAATGCTATTTACGCGTTCCTTGGGATCAATACTAAAGTTCCAATGATATTTACGCGTTCCTTGAGATCAATACTAAAGCTACCATGTTATTTACGCGTTCCTTGAGATCAATACTAAAGCTACCATGTTATTTACGCGTTCCTTGAGATCAATACTAAAGCTACCATGTTATTTACGCGTTCCTTTAGAGCAAAACTAAAGCTCCTAGTATGGTCAAAGGTTATAAGGAGGCCAGAGAGGCGGTATCCGATCGTGTCCAGCCAATCTTTAGGCTCAAGCATTAATAGCACAAGAGGGCGGCTTGGAGTTCGAAGTTTGCATATCCAAGAAGGTAACGTCATGCATGACGCTACCGCACAGAAACCTTGTAAAAAAATCGGTGTTTCTCCTTCTGGCGGTCGGCATGGTGCTTGAAGTTAGGCTCCTTCGTCAACTTCTTTTGAATATAGACACAATAAGGAAGGCGCACTGTTAAAATTTTAAATCAAGTAAAGATATCACATTTTGTTGTCTGCACAACAAATCGAATAAACCAGTCCCGCCTTATTTAGTTACTGGTGTAATTTTCTATCTGAAACTTTCGAGAAAATCGGTTTTAAAAGTTCATTTGGAATAAAAAAAATATTCCAGACAGAAAATTATGTTACTGGGAGATATAATTTTTCAGTACCTTAAAACATTCTGAAACAAACAAGATATATAGCTTTTTACGACTGCAGTGTTATAAATATTCCATTTTAGCAAAAATACCGATGCAAAATTACACATAGGGCGACGCAATGCCCACATTTGCACCTGCATCAATGATTTATTATATTATAATACTGATGTAACTTATAAGCCTGACTTGCGATTGATACAAATATAAACATCCAAATTTTCTCCAATACCGATCACTAACGAAATTTTTAAGTTGAAACCGTTACAGAATATGTTTTATCATGTTGGCTTTATTTTATATAATAAATATACGAGAATGTTGTATGATACACCTTAGCAACTTCTAAGGAATTTCTCGTTATTCATTATTTATTCTCACTCATGAATTCAAGCTTGCTATTTATTGTTACTACCAACAACTATATTTCAAGATGAGCTATTTCACAAAGGTAGTAGCGCCAATGCATTTCATGTGAATGTTACCCAAAAATTTATGTGCTTGAACGGGACAGTTTCTTTGCGCTCCTAACAGACCAAGATCACGTAGCCGCCTTCGTTTTGGAGTTGGTTGTAACCGATCTCAGTAGGAGGGATTGGGGGCTTATCAGAAACAATCACATGTTTCTATTTTGCTAATAACAAAGTCACTGCTGCGGTTTTAATTGCCAATATTTGAGCTTAAAGTTACAAAAAAAGATGAAGCCGATTTTCATTGTGAGAAATAATCATGAATAAAATTTTGGATGTTTTGCTGTTTGAACATGGAGTACTATATGTATGATTTTATGTATGATACATTAAGTTTCATATTTAAAAAGCAATACATTAAAAAGAGGTCATGGCAATTTTGATGTAACATTCAATAATTTGTTAATGATTGTGATTTAGGAAAGTCCGATAATCAGTTTTGTGGTGAAAAGCAAATTTTTTTTTGATGAATGTATGAAACACAACTTGCGCGTAACGTAAACTTTAACTAAATCTTAGGGAAAACATTCATCGGAATTTGAGGTAAGATCATCAAACGAGAGGAAAAATTTGAAATACTAAAATTAACATTCTCATCTCAAATGAGAATATTTTAACGTACATAAAGTCATGTGTGTGAAGTTGGCTCAGCCATCGGCAATCGACAATCGACATTCGATATTATATAGCAAATCTTCAATGTCGAGCTGCAATGTCGAGCTGGACCGAATTCTAGCTCGACATTCGATATTATATAGGAAATATTCAATGTCGTGATGAATCGTCGAGCTGGACGGAATTCTAGCTCGACATTCGTTAGTATAAAGCAAATCTTCAATGTCGACCTGGAACGTCGAGCTGGACGGAATTCTAGCTCGACATTCGATATTATATAGCAGATCTTCAATGTCACCCTGGAACGTCGAGCTGGTAGGAATTCTAGCTCGACATTCAATATTATATAGAAAATCGTCAATGTCGTGAAGTATTGTCGACCTGGACGGAATTCTAGCTCGATATTCGATATCATATAGCAAATCTTCAATGTCGTGATGAATTGTCGAGCTGGACGGAATTCTAGCTCGACATTCGATATTATATAGGAAATATTCAATGCCGTGATGGATTGTCGAGCTGGACAGAATTCTAGCTCGATATTCGATATCATATAGCAAATCTTCAATGTCGAGCTGCAATGTCGAGCTGGACGGAATTTTAGCTCGACATTCGATATTATATAGCAAATCTTCAATGTCGAGCTGCAATGACGAGCTGGACAAAATTCTAGCTCGCCGTTCGATATTATGTAGCAAATCTTCAATGTCGAGCTGCAATGTCGAGCTGGACAAAATTCTAGCTCGCCATTCGATATTATATAGCAAATCTTCAATGTCGAGCTGCAATTTCGAGCTGGACGGAATTCTAGCTCGCCATTCGATATTAGATAGGAAATCTTCAATGTCGAGCTGCAATGTCGAGCTGGACGGAATTCTAGCTCGCCATTCGATATTATATAGCAGATATTTAATGTCGACTTTGGACATCGAGCTGGACGGAATTCTAGCTCGACATTCGATATTATATAGCAAATCTTCAATGTCGAGCTGCAATGTCGAGCTGGACGGAGATAAGAATCTAGAAGCTAGAATTTTGTCCAGCTCGACATTGCAGCTCGACATTGAAGATTTGCTATATAATATCGAATGTCGAGCTAGAATTCCGTCCAGCTCGACGTTCCAGGTCGACATTGAAGATTTGCTTTATACTAACGAATGTCGAGCTAGAATTCCGTCCAGCTCGACGATTCATCACGACATTGAATATTTCCTATATAATATCGAATTGTCGAGCTAGAATTCCGTCCAGCTCGACATTGCAGCTCGACATTGAAGATTTGCTATATAATATCGAATGTCGATCTAGAATTCCGTCCAGCTCGACAATTCGTCACGACCTTGAATATTTCCTATATAATATCGAATATCGAGCTTGAATTCCGTCCAGCTCGACATTGCAGCTCGACATTGAAGATTTGCTATATAATATCGAATGTCGATTGTCGATTGCCGATGGCTGAGCCAACTTCACACACGTCATAAAGTTATGAAATGAAGTGAACGCCACGATATGATTTTAATGAGATTGTTAAATTAAATACAAATGAACGCGTTTTTTGACAAAGATATTTTTACAAACTTTACATGCAGGATAAGAAGAACAGAGAGCTTATCTGGGCTACCTTATTGTTTATCATCGGAAATACAAGTAACACTTGTTTCTTGCTGTCTGTGGACTGTCAGAAAACTTCACTTTTACCTTCTTCTTTTCAGTGAGACAGAGTCGGGTTTCCACTAGAAAGTTTGATTGGGGTTACAACAGATATGTCTGACGCTATATCCTGTATATCGTAAGACGTTTCGAGCTTTTGTTTGTGGTAAAACTGTAACTCTATCAGGGTGTGACGGTAACACGAACTTTCTGGAATTGCCTAGTACAGGGACTGTCCGTTTTCTAGAGCGATATGCACCCAGCGATGTTTATTTTTGTATCTCGGCATATCGTTGGCCCTACCAATAGAAGAATTACGTTAATTAAATTGTAAACAGTAAACTGAATTTTCCTTTGGTTACCGGTGCTACATATGTTGCCATTATGCAATAGCAAATAAGAAAAATAGCACTCTCTGTATTGGTAAGATTGCCTACCCGACTGGGTTACCATGCATCAACATTTAACATATTTGTAGTGCGGAAACCTTAAACAGATACCTAAGCCTCCAAAGAAATCTATATTAAGTGGGAAGTGTATATTATTATAGCTTTTTTAATTTCTAAATTCTTAGAATAATGTGAGTAAAAAAGAAATATCGGCATGAAACAATCTTTGAATAAATCGCTTTAAATATTTTTTATAGAAAGTATTAAACACGAGGTGGTATTATATTATAAAAAGTTTGTCACAAGTTTAATTTGTCGGAGGTTTGCTATAATTTATAATTGGTTGTCAAACTTCTTTCAGCTCAGATACCTTAATGTGGTTAATTGGTATCAGCACTCATTTAGGTGGTTAAACCAAAAAACAAATTGGCCAAGAAAGCTCTTGTACAGCAAAGGAATTGTCAGGAAATCAAAAAAACACATTTGAATAATGTTGAAGGTGAAATCATTGCAAAGACAAATATGTATTTTGACCTTAAACGAATCAAAATCTCGTTTCCCCCATTTGTAAACAACATGCTGGTCGAAGGTTTTCCTTCAATAACGTTTTTTATTCCGTAACCTAAAAGCAAGAAATAAAAAGCCGAGGGAGGCATGGTAATTGTATAGCAGAATGCACGTCATGATGTTTTGGAAATATATACTTTATACTACATACAAGGCGAAAACAGGTTCCGAAAATCCTATTTTGTTCATCGTTTCGCCACCGTCTTGCAGCTCAGATACAAAAACCTCACTTAAATCATTGCAGATTCAGAATTCGTGTACCATCCTGTGAATGGCGTCTCCAGAAAGATTAAGGAGTAGAAACATCGTATTAAAACAGGAATAATAAGCATTTTCATTTCGTTTCAGTAAAATTTGAAGATAAACGAAATCTGTTTTGTTGATTCACAGATAGTTTGAAAAATCTCTTTAATCAACATTCTCATGTGGTTTGTTGTTCTTTTTTGAAAGACTTGATGCCTGTGTTCTCCCGACGAAAGACGGAGTGTGGAAGTTATACAACATCTTCCGTTATGCGATTACATAGAACAAAGAAAACATATCATATTAATTTATAAAACACATTAGTGTTGTTATTTATCTAAAACGTTTGGATTTTCCCCTGCCTTGATTCTTAAAAACTGTGTCAATAAGCGGATAAAACAAACAAGTATTATAGAAAGCATATGCGGTTGTCCGGATTCCGCAGTGGTTAGCGCACGCGCCTCTCACCAAGGCCACCATGATTCGATTCCCGGCCTGGATGCATGTGAGTTTGGTGAGCGGAACTGAACAAGTGGGTTTTCTCTTGGTACTACAGTTTTACCCCAGAACACAAGACTACGCTCCCGTGCAACATCGTGCCAACGAGAGTGATTTAGTACATCATATTTTTCTCCACAGTCGTTGTATAATATATAATTTTTAAACTAATCTTTAAACTTAGATCATATGCTTAATCGATTGCAGTGTTAACCTTAGTGGTAGATACCTCTTACTGCGGTGGCACAGAGATGACATCCGCAACACATAATTTTTATGGTGACCACAACTAAGTAACTTGAGGCCACAACTTAGTAAATTATGGCAACAACTTAGTAACTTGTGGCCACAACTTCGTAACTTGAGGCCACAACCTAGTACATTATGACAACAACTTAGTAACTTGTTGCCACAACTAAGTAACTTGAGGCCACAACTTAGTAACTGCAGGTCACAGCTTAATAAATTGTGGCTACAACTTATTAAATCGTGGCCTCACCTTGGTAACTTGTGGCCACAACTTAGTATAGCTGATCAAAACAGCTGTGTCATCTCTGAGCCTTTATGGCTTTTACCGGTGATAGTACGGTTCTATGAATAGCCCGTATATATTTTGCCTGTACAAACAAGCCTTAATCAGTCCTGATGGAAGCAATAGGAAGAAGAAAGTGAAGGGAACGCTGTCATGCTAGCGAGTCATAGTTAGGGACATGGATGATAAACTCAAACTTAACGCCCAATTCCTTCGCCAAGCACCATTGTCTCATAATTCTGTAACCATGATTACGTCCAGAATGCTCGATCACGTTGTCAACAAAGTCACAAATAGAACGAGCGTCACTGTACTCTCTTCGTCTCAATACTCTATGCATAGGACTTATTTGAATTACTAGTATATGACTTTTCCTCAAAAAGGTAACAATTTAAGCATAAGAAATACCTTCCTAAAAGTAATCTGATATAAGACTTCGTCCATATTATTCACCTTTGCTGGATACAAATAGGGTTTTTAGTATCAGGGTGCTTACTATTTTATAACTATAAAACGGCTGTTTTGATTGGCTAAACTAAGTTGTGGTCACAATAAGAATAAAGAATTGGGGATGTCACCTCTGTGCCACCGTATGTATATGGGATAAATTCTGAACGCATGGCAATTTCCTTTTCAAAACATTGACATTTCTACTGCCATGTGACCAGCTTACCGTTCGCCATGAGAGAATCTACAGCTGTGTATACACATCTTTTATATGATACATCTCTTGAAGAAGCTTAAAATTGTTAGGACAGGTCCAAATAACATTTATTGTGTCTGTTTAGAACCAATATTTTATAGAAATGCTACACTATGTCTCCATTTTAACTCATTCTTATAGGATAAGCAAGTCGCTGGTTAACCTGGTCGTAGTTAATCTAGATCTTGTAATTACTATAAACTGAATTATGCAAGAGATTATAAGAATCACAAACAGCATAAACAATATCACCATTTTACCTCGGATTGAATCTGATCATCGAAAACAATATATGAAATACCATCAAAGCCCTTTGGCACCGGTAAGAGCGGCGTTCCGTTACAACTGCACTGAATTTATTGTAATTGGATCGCAGTTGAAGACTCACGTGACCAAAGGCTTTCAGACGACTTCTAGTACGATATGTTTTTTCAACTGTGAGGGGTGAGTTAAGTATAGGTGAACCTTTAGGGTTAAAGCATTTAAAAAAGTAAAACAACGACTTCCATAACAACATTTTTGTCTCATTCATGCGCACTCACTAGTTTCAACAATTGAAATTTTAAATATTTCACACAAAACAAAAACTAACAGCAATACAAAGTTTAACTAGTAACGATAACTACATATAACTACATATAACGTTTAATAAAAATATAAACACTTGGGGATGCTAGGGAATACTTCAGGTCACAGCTTCATACGCATAAATAGGAGTATATATCAGGACAATGTCGGCACAATATTATACGCCGTCTCAGAAATCGTACTTGTATATACAACTAAATTACCTAATAACTGTCATTCTATATGGAAAAATCACGTTCTTGAAACATTTAAACAATAGGACTAAATGATAAACAACTAACAAAAGAGTTGTGCCATTTTTGATACATAACAGGCATGAGAATGAGTTGTACTGTCAATGGTCAACTTAGATGCCAATACATAAAATAAATAACGAAAATGTATAAACAATTTCAACGGTTTCTTAAAATATATTTGGTCGTCTACACTTAATTAAACACTACAACACTGCATATTTGAATGTTCACTAACGAAAAACAAAACATTCCAAATAACAAAAGAATTGATATAATTGGCAAGAATGATGACATCAGACAATTGACACAGGCTTGATGACGTCAGATTCCTGTATGATCTTCTGGAAGTCTTTGGGGTCACCCTTCTTGGCTTGGCGTCGTCTGTCCGTGTCTTGGCGGTCTTGTTCCTCTTTGTAGCGGATGGCTTCCCGCTGGGCCAGAGTGTTCAGCTCATCACCCTGCATCAGCTCCCTAGTGGAAGATAAGGACATGTATTTGAGTCGCCAAAAGTCGAATGAATTACTATTAAATGTTAAAAACGAAATCAGTGAGTGACTTCGTACTGTAAGAAAGTATTGCATGAATTAGCTCGCTGCATGTGATAAGAGTCCCAGCAGTCCCAAGCATTTAATTACTCACTGTGAGATCAAACAAACGTATGTATTGACTTTATCTTTATAGCTATTAAAGCCACAAAATATAGGCTTGATAACTTTTTTTAAATTACATATTATGATGTTTAACTCATTTGACTTAAATGATCAAATCAAACACAGCAAATGATTGGTGTACTGTTAATAAACAATAACGATATTTTGGCGCTTTTTTAACCACGTAGCTATTAATTCATAAATCCCACTAATTATTCCTTATATTCTTTCATCTGTGCACAAATCATATGCTATTTTGTTTTTAACATTAAATGTAGATCGGTTACACAAGATAATGCAATACACTTGAATAATGCGCCTTAAAAACAAACAAACAATCAAACAGTATAAGCAATTGGCATTATTGAAATCATGTTTTACATATGCTGTATCACTGAAACTAAACGCCCGAAATTGCAACTTCTCAACAAGTTCAGATCTAGATAACCCATTTCTTCTTAGCAATTGAACCACACTCGAACACTTATTACTTCATATCGATGGTACCGCTGTTGTCATCGTCCAGTTTCTTCATGAGCAGGTCAATCTCAATGTCCGTCATGTCGATACCCGCATTCTGCAACATGCATGAACCAACAAGTTATAAATAATGCAGTGGAAATGCAAAAAAAACTATTCAATACAATCTTGCTTAATGGCGACACAATTATTTATTTGAAAAGGAATCGGATAAATACACGGATTTGACATGAAACCGTACATTTTACACAAATAGTCATGTATCATTTGGTATCAAATTATATTGGGGTAACCGTCTTGGAATGGTCAGGTTGCAGTCTACGCTAACAATAACAAATACCATTCGGAATACCTCGGTCATTTTCCATCAAAAACAACCTCGGATATATGCCGGTACATCAGAAGAAGTAGTTCGTGCTTTTTTAAAATAATAGTATTAATTAATTGTAGTATTTGAACGTGTATTTTGTATTACTAAGTTTAAATCGATTGCCAGTGTTTTATTGCACAAATAATTAAGATATTAATGACTAAAGTCATATAATCGAACTGCTAAAATGAAATTGCTACGCGATGTATTTGCAGTAGTTAAATGTAAACATTTCTGACATTGTAAACCGTCCATAGACATCCGCGGTTGTTTTCAATGAAAAATGGCCTTGGTGTTCCGAATGTAACAAAGACGATGTAACTGCAGAGCAAAACAATGCAAAAAGAACAGGGAAAATCATTGTAGCCACACAACCTAGAGGCATTAAGAACAAAATCAAATTATTGAAAGTAGAAGAGCATACATAGAACTAAAATGACAAGCAATTAGAAACTATTACTCAGAATCAACTTCCCTACAGTATACGAGAACAAGCCTTGAATGACTTCAAGCAGAACATGCAGTGTCTTCCATTTTTATGAAATGCTATTTCTTCGAATATTTGATAAATACAAACATTTGTTATAAACGGTCGCTTGTTCGTTTAATTCCATTGTTAGAAAATATGATGTTTTTTTTTGTTACCAAAGCTTAATGTATACTGGCTAGGCAATCAAGGCCGCTGGATCATTAACATTCATAGACAAAGAAAAGCGATACCAATCGTTATAACATAGATCACGACAATAGGAAGGAATAAATACTACTTTATGAACTTCATTTGCATTAATAGAACCGGCTGTTCTATAATTATGTGTTAAATACCATGTACAGTGCATACTTCCCGTCAACTATAAAAAAATAGCTGTCGCTGTGCAAATTCTCCCTATATATCTGAGAAAATAAGTTCAGATAGGTCATTGAAACAGACACAGAATAGTCCACTTTCTTATCTTACACTTAAAAAGTATGTCCACTATAACAGCATACACACTCCTTACATGGATTCCATTTTTCAGTTCCTCGAGATCAATACTAAGGCTTCCGGTCCGGTCAAAGGTTAACAGGAGGTCAACCAGGCGAAAATTGGCCTTGTCCAGCCACTGCTTCAGCTTGGTCATGGGGTCGTTGGCGTGGGCGGCCCAAGGGTCGTACTTGGCGCATCGGAAGGAGGTGACATCAAGCATGACGCCTCCGTACAGGATCTCAATGCCGCGTTCCTCCTCTAGGCGGTCGGCAAGCTTCTTGAAAGTTGGCTTCACCGTCAAGTTCTGGCGAACATAAGCAAATGTAAAATGCAAACTATAATTATTTCACCTCATCTAAAGTTATCTTATTTTGACAGTTGTCGTCTGCTTGGTGACAGGAACATTACCAGTAGTTGCCTTTTTGTTATAGATTTTTATTTATCCATTGTTTTTGTAAACAGTTTTGCAGACAGAAATATTCTTGAATGTTTTCTATTACTCAAGATTTGACAGCATACACCTGTAAGAACACTAATAACCCGTTGATTGTAAACTCGTGTTTCTTTGTATATGTGTATAAACGACGGTGTGCTATTGCAATCATTGCACAATTCTGGTGTCACTTAAGCAATGACTTGCGTTTAATACAAACACATCCAAGTTTTTAACTGTTTGAAAGACTAAGAAAGTGTATATTTTGGAAATATAACGAAACAAATTTTTGATTATGTGAAACAAATTTTTGATTATGTAGGCTTTATATCATTTAATTAATGTTTTATGAGAAATCTTAGCCACTTCGAGATATGTAAAGGCTGTGATATTCTTACTCATGCCTTACTGTTTTCATAGACCTGTGCATTTTAAAGTGATAGTTACAACAAACAGTATTCAAGTACATTCAAGATGAGTCATTTCAATACGTAGCAACTTCAATATTTAAGTGTAAATGTTACCCCGAAGTCGATGTGTTTCAGCGGGGCCGTTTCATTGCGCTCCTCCCCAACCAAAATCACGTATCCGCCTTCGTTTTGGAGTTGATTGTAACCAATCTGAGGAAAACAGGGGTTGAGTTTTAAAGGAAACAAACACATGTGTCTATTGTGCTATTTAGACATAAATCTTACTAAAGCGACTCTCAAACCATGTTTACCTAGTGTAGTTAATTATTACCTATCCACTAAAACTGACACAGCTGTTCCAGTCACAAGGGCTCTCTTTCTTATTATTATTAAAAGGAGGCACCAGGCTGGGACTGCGCATGAATGCACGAAAGAAGCAAGACGATTGTCCTGGAAAAAATCTATTTCAAGACTGGAACAATATTAGTTATCGAGTTATGACCTCTGCACACGCTACTTCCAATAAGAAACGTGCAATTTGATAACATGAGATATCATGAGAGGAAATTTCTACACAATAACGAAACGAAAGGTATGATAAATTGACAGGTCTTATTACGAGTTTCCAAACATACTAATAAATAACTTGCCAAGCATGCAAATATGTCTCCGAATGCCAAGAAACAATAATTTGTTACTGCTTGGTGAATCATGAAAGTCAGATATTCAGTTTAGTAGCGAAATCCAGAAAAGAGGTGAAGAAAAATAAAAAGAGTTAATAGTAAAAAATCTGAGGGCAAAATTTTATAACAGAATTTGAGACTTTAAATCTTAACGAGTAGAAAAGTTCTTAAGAACTTGACAGCGACTTAATTAGAGATGCTTTTACAAATATACCATTCAGGATGAAACGAACAGGGAGATAATCTCGGCTGTGTCATGACTGATCAATAGAAACACATTGGTGTTGTTGCCTGTATCTTGAAGTGTCGTTGTTGTTTTTCAACAAATTAAACACACGTTCTAACACGTTTTTTTTAAGAGAGGGTTTGTGGCGGCTCCAAACAAATTCAGAAATGTATACCATAAAAGTTATCTGGTAAACAGTCTAAGCAACTATTTTTTTCTCCTTATTCAAACAGACAGAACCTTAAACATTGCGGTGTTTCACTGTGTTACCTAGATACTATACCTCAGTAAAATTTGATGTAAAATCCAAATATTTGACCCAATTTCTTACATCGAGTCTCTCCAGCGCTTCGTTGTTCTGTATGCCGGACGCAATGTGGGGAGCCCCCTTCAGGGGTATCCTGCAGAAACTGATGTCGAGATCCAGCAGTGTGCGGTTGGACTTCAACATTTCCTCCAGCGACACAGAACCTTCCAGTCCGAACCCGTTCATACACAAGTTCAGGGACTTGATACCAGTGTTTTCCTGAATGCAGATGTTGTGTAGAAATTATTCATCATTATATGCTTTGACGTGGTTTATAAATATAACTCCGAGAGATATAAATGGCAATTCACTGTTTTCAAACTTGCTATCAGCTCTCACTTCCATAGCCCACTGTGTGCACAGTGCTGGGACACAATTTTAATGGCGTAATTTTCGAAACTGCGTTGCACCAGCATACAATGTAACGCGCATTTCTTTCAAATGATAATTCAATGTCATTTTGTATCACTTTCAGGCATAAACAATTGTTTTCTGTATTAGTTCGTATTAAATTTCACTCAATGTATTGCAAAAGTTGATATTTCCCTAGTGGTCGCACCATTCGTGAAATATAGCCTTAGATGCTCACTCGGTGAAATAAATATTGCGATGGTAAACAGAAACAAACATTTATATTTTATTATATCTTCAGTATTTGTGTAGATCGAACAACAAATAGTTATCATACTAATGTTAAAAAAAACAAGTTTGGTAATTTATCTTAAACATTTGAATTTTCACTGTCTTGCGTCTTGGATGCTGTTTCAATATTGACAATAATATTAAAAGGTTTGCAGTGGATAATGCAGCATATGCTCAACTGCTAACCTTGATAATGTCTATGTAGTTTTTGGTAGTAAATTACCTCTCTACAATAGACAGAAACATTACATTTGGTACACATGGCAATTTTCTTTACAACAGATTGTATTTACCACCATGCCCTCCGCTATTGCGCAGCAGCCCCGCCATTGGAAATGATTCCAGCTCAGATCAAGCGTAACAAGAGTATCGTTCTCCATGAGAGAATCCCGCAGCCATCGTGCACCCTCGTCCTCGAAATTATTGTGTCGCAAGATAAGTGTCTTCAGGTCCGTGTTTTTCTGGTGTTTATTGAACATAATGAATTCAGCTAATACATGTAGGTTGGTGTCCAAGCGTATATATATTACTTGTTACTCGTATTTAAGGCAAAGAGAGACTCTATTTGTACAATTCACATAATTGTGCGCCATTTGTAAACATAATATTAATACATATATCGAGCATTGTTCAGTGAGATATGCAGGTTTTGCACTTATAATTATTGTCCGCTTAAATGCCAATGCTTCAAAACCAAACACTGGATGACTGCATAAGGAGTATATTGTAAGCTTTTAGGAAGTCTTAATGAAGGTATGTATGTATTCGTGACAAGTGACTGTAAATAACGAAGATTCAATCGAAGTCGTTCATAAGAGTGTAATATGGTATCACACAGCCCTTAAAGAAATTCAGGTATATCAGGCCCTTAAAGCATTTATTATGTCTGTAAATAATTTATCTTTTTATTCCGATCACTTATGAAACTGTCTAATTGTAGCCGCTTTAACAATTATTCGTTACTCCAAAAGACAAAGACAATACTTTGTATAACATTTAATAAATGACAAGTATATGGCCGAAAATTGCCGCCACGCTAGTAATCTAATTAGTATACAAGTAAAATATTTCTTAGTCATACGTGAACGTCGCGGCTTAAAGCCCGTAAAACATTTAAAGAAGGGAATTAATAACATATTCAAGTTGCAAATCAACAAGGAAAAATAAAAAGGGAGATCGGAAGTGAAATACTGGACGTCTGCACGGGACGAAATTAAACTGAACAATGACAAGATCGGAAAACACATCAGCGAATGAGGGCGACTGCGAAATTTGTCATAAATTTAGTAACAACAGGTCATTATATTATGAGAGTATGGGAGTTTTGCCTTTAATTACTTAAAATATTTCAAGGCGACAATGTGTGCCTTAAATATACTTTTACCATTTACAACATAGTCATGGAAAAGATGTAAATTCACAAATAAATAAACAATTAATAAAATGAAGTACAAAAGTTAGAATATCGCAAAAACATAATTGTAAAAACAACAACAATGCATCAATAGTTATTAATGGTTTCGTCTGCCATGCAATCGATTTCAAATGCATGTGCCCTTATAAGCTTTGTGAGTCCCCTGATAAAATTGGCAAAAGTGGTCTTCAGGCTAAAAGATGGTTGGTATAATTTGTATAGCTGTTTTTCCAAACACGAGCAATAAGGGGTAAACATACATACCGACAACATGTCATAGAAGTTTTCTGCTACACCGTCTTCGATGTAATTGCCTGCGACCAGAAAAGCAAGCGTAGTCGTGCGAAAGTATTCAACAGATATGAATAAATTGAAACACATTATACAACAATTTCAAAACGTAATTGGAAAAATAGAAAGGATAGATACCTTTTAAGTCTAAATAGGTGATTGTCTTATTTTCTACGAGTAACTCGCATATTGCCTTTGCCCCAATATTGCCCATTTTGTTCTCTGATAATATCTGAAAGATAAAGTGATTCATTCCATCATAGCATAAAAATGTCTGATTTTGACCACAGAAAATATCCCTATTTAATAAGGTTCAAAAAAAATATATCAAATATCTGTCTAAAGATGAGAATAAAAAATGCAGATGATGAATGTTTTCTTAAAGGTCAATCGGTTTTGGAATTATGTTTTATAGTTCTATGATAAGTGTTTGGTACGAAAACTCATTTCGCAGAGCATGTGATCCTTGTAAATGGTTTTTGCATTCATGTCTTGGAAACAGTAGATATATAATCGGTGGCCAAAAAACAACACATAAACATATATAAACAATGTATTATTATTGAGACAACCTTTAGACATACGTAGAAAATAGAAATCAAGGATGAATTGTATTCGAGGCAAAATAACACGGGAACGACCAGATCTATCCCATCGAGTATTGATAAAGATATTTTGATGCAATTGTTGTTTGTCTGTACCTTGTGTCACTTGTTCAGAGTGCATGCTAGGCCTTAGCATTTTGCCATCAAACAGACTCTTTATTAATGTGTTGGCTACTGGGATTATCATTGTATTATTAAAAAAACGATACATAAGTACAGGTTTGCTGTTGTGAGACAGGTTTGCATAAATCGCAGAGAATGGTGTTAGGTCTTAGGGATTGATTATTTACTTGTTTGGTGGTATTAAAAATATATTTTTTTTATCCCTATTCAAGACAACGATGGTTGTCTTTTCACAAACCATTGGTAGGCCTTAAACAATTCAGGTCTGCTGTACTGTTATGAGAAAGAACCCTAACTTTAGTAAAGAACCTGGCCATCTGTGTACTCGTGTTTGTCTGTGAGGCTTGATCAACACCATCATATTTGAGCTAGGGTATTGAATGTGTAGTACATCATACTAAATGATGGATAATGTGTTAAGAGTATGCTCAAAAGCTGGAAACGACGTTGATCACATAATACAATGGAAACTACAGGCACATGCCGAGTCCCTGCTCAAAGAGACCACTTGGATGTGAAACATGGAACACACCCTCAGTATGTTGTTTCTGTCTTATGAATCATTACAGTTACAGTCATACAGATATTAAGAAGTGGAATGTGAGTAAAGACTGCGCTCACGAGCTGGGTGACGTAGACGTTGTCTTTGAGCACATTGGCGAGATAGGTGGCGCCCACTCCCAGCATATAGTTCCCCTCCAGATCCATCCGCTCGATGGTCGTATTTGTCTGAAACACCCACACTTGAATTACGAATTATGTAGGTTAATTAATTACTTTTGCTAAGCTAAAAACTGCAGTTGTACATCGGGGACTACATTCATTTTGCGTTTCTCAAGTCAGTATGCATCGTATTAACTAATAATCATTTTTGATACTAATCATGACACATACTATCATGATAACTGAACCAATTGTAAAAGTTGTATTATATGAACACAGAATGTCTCAACTGCAATAGGGAAGTATTGGCTTTAATCAAATTAAAAGATAAATAATGATACAGTCGATTCCTTTTATAGAATAAATTTCATGGGGATAATACAAACGGGGCCTCTCACCTCCAACGGGTCCGACATGGCCTTGACCCCTAGCGGCCCCAGTCCGTGGTACTTCATGATGAGTTCCCGGTCCTGCATGTGCTTAAGGAAGTAGGTGATTGGCTGAATTTCGAGCTTCGTACACATGCGCAGATAACGGTTGACACCGGTTGTGTCATGGTCGTACAACTCAGGGTTTAGCCACTCTGAAAACATTACGTATTATTAATACTTATACTAAGATAATAATACGAAATGAGTACCTCATACTAATGGTTTTACATAGACTATACTGACCGATAAATCGGAATAGATAGTCAAGAATTATTTCGAAAAAGCGATCATACGATGAGTGATATGATGACCCCCAATGTACGTGCAAGTATGCTGAAGAATTATTCATCGAAATAAGCTGCAAACCACACTCCACCGTATTTACTAGGAGTACAGAACTTTAACATTACGACAACAATATTATATACGAGGCATATTTAAACAACCCACACAAATCATACTTTTGTTTTACATCTTTAAATAGAATCAACTTTTATTTTTAGTTTTTTTTATTATACTAAAGTTGGTACGATTAACTTGTTTGAGGGAACATACTGTCGGGTTCAAGCTCAAGGTCCGTATCATATTCTTCCTCCAGCTCCTCCTCTTCCTCCTCCTCCTCAGACATGGAAGACACACCCGATCCCCCTGAACCCTCCCCGTCACCCTGGCCACCCATCCCAGAAGCCACCCTGGTATCTGGACAGTCGACTCCCTCGAAATCCTCGTTGATTGTGCTCATCTCCCGCATAGAGATGTCCGTCAGAAATATCTGAAATGAGATCGTGCAGTGTTGTATTCAGTATTATGTTTAAGAGCTTTCGTATGAAGGTGTTTTAGGGCACATTATTAATGCCTAACAAAAACTAAACAAGATGCACACAAGGTAAAGAAATACATAGACATAAACATGTATATGTTTTAGCAAGCGAAGGGGTAAGCGCCTTGGAACGGTTGGTAAAACCAGGAGCTCATGATCACTTGGGGTAAAACCAGGAGCTCATGATCACTTGGGGTAAAACCAGGAGCTCATGATCACTTGGGGTGAAACCAGTAGCTCATGATCACTTGGGGTAAAACCAGGAGCTCATGATCACTTGGGATAAAACCAGGAGCTCATGATCACTTGGGGTAAAACCAGGAGCTCATGATCACTTGGGGTAAAACCAGGAGCTCATGATCACTTGGGGTAAAACCAGGAGCTCATGATCACTTGGGGTAAAACAAGG